>NW_010516922.1:0-101316 GCF_000687285.1 Phaethon lepturus | reverse complement strand
CTGCTGCTTTCCAATTCATGGTCCAAGTTTCTAACTAACTTCAGAAAGCCTAAGAGGAGATGTCCTCTATCATATTACAGAGTTCATGTTGCAGTTCTATCAAGACTCAAACTCTTCCAAATCTCTGAAAGGGTGAAGAAACTCATCTTTCAAGGAGATAAAAACTGAATGCTATGAATTAATCTCACAGGCACTACTACAGTCTGATGGTCCTTCTGTCAAAAATTAAAAGGATTTGTAGCTCTGAGACAGGGAGATGCCATCAGAAAATGACACTGGCAACTGCTCAGTACAAGTAGGGGACTTACATGGAACCAAACCTAATACAGTCGTACTCCAGATCTAATACAAGGATTATAGTGAAGCCCGCTCCTTTTACTTCTCTTGTCAACTGTCTTTTTGCTACCCTTACCAACTGTTTTCTCAGTGGTTTTGGGTTATATGGAATTTAAGCCAACTTCTAAAGTTTGATGGGCCAATAAAGATATTCTCTCCATTATCGTGGTCAACATGTATCAACCACAGGTCAGCACTAGCTTGAGGATGTCTGACGCTCCATTGCCCTAAGTAAACATGTCTTTAATCTCTCTGTACCATCTGGAAAATAATAAAATTTCTTTGATTTTTCCCTTTTGATTTTCTTTTCTGTTGAGATTACAAGTATTAAAAGACAAGCCCTTTCTCTTATTACGTGAGGATAGATCAACAAAAGTATGACAAACAAGCCAGGACCTGTTCCTTGGCCCTGAAGGTAAGTGGTGTGATTCATCTCATGGCCATATGGCTAAACTTTCTTCCATGTGAAAAAAAGCGTGGCCTCACCCATAGCGCCTACTGGGAACACTCTGACCTGTAATATTACTTGAACCATCTCTGAGCACTGTCTGGGAAAGAGAAAAATGACATGGAGCAAAATTGGTTTTGCTCACCACCCTGGGAGGGTGCTAACAGTTGCTCACTGCAGAGGATTGCAGGTCCAGCCCTGGTTGGCTTTAATTTAACAGCATAAACCCAGTTTAAGTGTACAGTGCTTGAGATAAAGGGTCATAAGGTTGGCTGGGGCCTGTAGGAATTACCACACCCATATTTTTCTAATCCACTTTTTGATTTGGCTTCTATTAATTAAAATCACTAGTCATGAACACCTCCCTGGAGAAAAATACTGACTTGAAGGCAGCATGCAGTCTCTACACAATCGCTCCTACAGCAGATGCTCTTGTGCACTCCCAGCCATTCTCTGACGGTTTTCCCCTCTGGAAAATCAGCACAATATGTTACACCAGTATGTGAGAGGAAAATGGCATTAAAGAGCATGACTCTCTTGACAGAGCGGTGGAGGTGCGTATTGCTTGGCTTGGCTATGGTACGCTCTGTTGACGTCTTTGAAACACGTGACTCTGAAAGCAACATCGCTCAGATAATCCTTCCCAAGTGTAGTGAGAAGGAACGGCTGCTGCCACAGAGCAAAAAAGATTTCCAAAGCTTGATTCTAATTTCCTGATTTTTAAAAAGAAATTGCTGATCTGCAGCTAATCATGTTTGCGCCTTTCGTTGTCCCCAAGTGCAACATTTTCCAAGGTGCTTTTAATGACCTGAACAGCCTCTTAAAGGCTCATGAGAGATAGACAGATTGTCAGAGACAAATCACTTTATTTGATTATGCTTCATAGGATCTTGGTACATTCTGAACAGAGGAGAACACAACAAAAATTGATCTTTCTCCCACTGAAATCAGTTGGACGTTTTCTCTAAGGCGGGATCAAATCCAGAACATATTAATGAGAAATGTGTTTTGATGAAATATTGTTATGTAGTGTGAGGCGTGTAACCAGAAAAGAAGATTAGGTTACAGGAAAGACATAGCTGGAGGTGACTTCCAAAGGGAAAAAGGCCATGAGAGGTCAAGGTGGTAGGTTTCAAAACGGAGGGCTCAGCAAGGAGCAAGAAGGGGCATCCACCCAACCTCAGCCTCACCTCCAATGGGGGTTTGGACCCTTCTGACTTGTAGGACATAATACCATAACCCCACCTACATTCTCAATAGCTTTGCCAATAGATAAAGGCATTTATTTATAATGAACTATTTCATGTGCCTTGGCAGAAAAGCACATAGTTGCTGAACTGTTGGGAAGTGTTTTGTCAGAGACAGTCTGGCTGAGGGCTTGCCTGTAACACTGTTTGCTAGAGCTCTGTTGAGCTGCATTTCTCATCTACAATCTGCTCTGCTTTTGCTGTTCTGTTTTCCTTAATTAAGAGCACTCTTCCCCAAACCCAGATGAAGTTTTCAAAATTTTTAATTTGTCATTCAGCAGCAAATTCTTGCAATTACCCACAGGTAACACCATCTTGGTAGCAGGAAATTTCATAAACTCTTTTGACAGAAACCACAACAAGGTGCAGTTTGTGGTTTGTCTGTCAACCTATCTCCCACTTTCACTCTCTCCCCCTTTCTGGAAGCCAAATATTGCATAGAATTTGAGCACAGATTTTGAGTCACTTTAACATAAACTGAAATGTTGTCAAAAGTCTATTCACAAGGTATAGATTTAGTCCCAGAGAAAAACAGACTTTCTTTTCCGCTCTATCCTTTTGATGATAAACTGCTTTTGAACAAATGAAAAACCACTGAAGTTTTCATCTGTACCTTTCCTGACAAGTGAAAAATTGACAGATTCCATGAAATAATGTTTTCTCTTACATGTTTTCTTTCTTTGGTACAACTGAGATTTGGCTAGGACAGAACACCTATCTGCCAGAATTATGCGGAAGGCGTAGGATTCGTGGTATTTCAGACCCAGTCAACACAATTAAGCAAGCTTTGTTCTATTTTAAATTCAGAGAACCCGTCCATCACCTCAGAAGTAACTTCCAGAAAGTTTTGCTTTGTTTTGCTTTGTTTTGTTCTTAAGCTATGCTAGTTCCAGGCTGATTTCCCGAACATTCAAGATTCAAACCTAAATAAGAACTTCTGAGGAACCATCTGAGCTGAGCATCCAGGTCTTCGGCAAGACTTACCTATTGAGAATAGACAGATGCTCTCTGCACACAGAGTTCTGTTTAGCTTCAGGCCTCCCTGTAAGACCTGATTCTGCCACTGCACAATTAATTTTTTCAGCAGTATCTAGACTCCCTACGAGAAAAATAGAGCAAAAAGCTTCCACAAATGTAAGCAAGCTTGTTAGGCAAATGAAAAATAAAATAATCTCAAAAGCCCTCCAACGTCTCAACAGTGCCGATCTCTGCTGATGTAAAAAAGTCTTAGATGCCTACATTAAAAAATATGAGCCGTTACTCTATCTTTAGTTTTTCTATTTGATTGTAAACTCGTTCAAACAGTATCAGGTTAAATCTAGCTCAGTCTTTTCAGAGCTATAGTAACCCCAAAGCAAATTACATCTTCAGTTTGCTGACAAGAGTCTTACGGGTCAGAACTCCAAATTCCGTCACTTTGGTGTAGTGCCAGGGATTTTGGAAAGAAAAAAAAAAATCAAGTAAGCTTTATATGCGTCTTAACAGATGCAAATAATTTTAATAAAACTAAACTGTTGCCTAGAACTATGTGCACCCTAGAGTCTCATCCATGTTTTATTCTGACATGTAAAATAAAACCTAATGAGACGCTACCATAGATTTATGAGAAGAGAAAGCAGAATATTCTTTTTATTTCATTTCCAAACTGTTGTGGAGCCAGTAAGGGATAAGAATGATTTGTGCCAGATACTACGATGTACAGTTTAGGCTGTGGTTACTGAATATTGGTTATTATATAATATCAGCAGAAAGACATGGAAAAAGAATAATTACAAGGCATCTTCTGGGCTTGCTGTACCCTGAATTTCCAGAAGATTTTTTATAACCATTATGAATTTAACCATTATTTATCTACTAAGCCTTAATGCTTCAAAATTACTAAGCAGGGTTCCATATTTTCATTATCATATATCTCAAGTGAGATGTTCAGGAAGAAAAACACTTCTGAAAATCAGATCAGTTTTCTTGAGATGTTTGAGTTCGGAATAAAGCATCAAACTCAAGAAGCCCAGTTTTGGTGGTGGTTTTGTTCCTGCTGGTGATCTAACGCTGGCACGGACTCTTTTCTGGTATTTCTCAGAATAAAACACGTTTTCCCTTACAGTTTCCAGCTGAATGTTTACAATTTAGCTTGCAGGGCTGCCTCCGATGCGAGTGTGCTTTCAGAAAATTGTGGAGACGGCCTTGGCACGATTTGCCATAGGTGGCAGAAATCAGTGAATCCGGTGAAACGTTTTGCTCAGCTGGGTCGTTAGTAGAGGAAAACCTGGGACACTGGGATTCAAACGTGGAAGCCAATCACTTGGACTCCATTATCTGGCAACAAGCTCTTATTGCTTACGTGACCCAACCGTTAGCGGGGAACGTGAAGTCTGAAGCGTTTTTGAAACAAGATGTCTCTGCAGAAGCATAAGGCTCACGTCTCAATCAGATATTTGAACGGAAACGGGATCAGTCTGGTCCGTCGCTTCTAAGCGGGAAGGCAGAAAGCAAGGGAGTCCCGTCCTCGTAACAACCGCCCCTACGGTTCTCATTAGCCCGACTGCTCTTCAATTATGAAAACCGTTAAAAAAAATCATTAATTTTCCAGAAATGCCTTTAAAAGCGGGGGGAGCTGGGATGCCTTGGGGAATTCTGGTACTAAAGTGAGCCGTGTGTGCGCGGTTTCTGTTCCCGGTTCTCGTCCTTGCAGAACGCGCCCGGGGAGAGGCTGATGAAACGCGGCACCTCCAGAGCGGCGATCCGCTTTGCCGCTCGGCTTGAGGCGGCTCCGGGATCATCCGCTGCACGCAGGATCATCCGCTGCACGCAGGATTATCCGCTCCACACAGCATCCCGAAGCAGAGCAGCTTCCCAGGGATCGTTAGGCGAGAGTTTAGGCAGTAACGATCCCCTCCCCGGGCAGGGAAGGGTCCCGCTTGCCCTGGCTCATTTTTCAGCACGTTTGCCTCGGGAGCAGCACTGCTTTTTTCACATCCCTGTTTTCTGTTGGATCAGTGATCTGGTCATTTCAGTTCCAAGGTTTCTTAATGTTTTCTTTTCTTTTGTTCCTGCGAATCTTGGTAAACAGTCTTTCATTTGTCAGGTCCTGACGGATTATTTTCAGGATAATAATGACTCCGCATTTTTCCTTCTTTGGTAAAAACTGTGGGTGTAGCAATTTATGCCCCGTTGCAAAATTTTTCACTCTCATCGACTGATAGAATATCTTGGTGTAGCTTATTTAGTCAAACGGCCATAGTTTTTTTGTGTTTTTTTTACATCAAATGAACAGAATTTTTCTGTTTAAATCAAGGCTATATTTTGGCTAGGAATCTGCGAGTGCTCACCCAATTAATCCGTCTGAAAGTGGTCATGCGATCGTTTGTGTGGGGAACTGTACATCAATGACCGTGATCCTCAACGGTTTTTTTGCACGCTGACGGTGCACCATGACCACAAAACCGAACGCCGCTGGAGGAGGCGAGCCCGACGGACTAACACACAGGTCTGTGACTTCAGCTGGCTTACAGACTATTTTATTTATTACGTGCTTTACGAGCTACCAAATTCAGAACCCATGCTCAGTGCTGGAGTTTTATTTGATTCCATACACCTCAAAGCTGATTTTTTTTTTTTTAATTAGTGAAATCCTATTCATTTTGAAATCAAATCAGATTGATTTCAACAAGAATGGAATTTCACCTTTAAAGCCTTTTAATGGGATACTGAACTTTATAAATGGAGTTTGTTTCCTTCATTCCTTGTCATAACTGTTTTTTTCTCTCGAAGCAGCATATTGGTTGATACCCAGTTAGCCTCATTAGTTGATAATTAGAAATGTGCAGGCCTGTAAGGCTCTGCTATGAATCACTCTACACTTCTTATGCCAACATTAACAGGAGGTATTTAAGGCATCATGATACTGATGAATACTGAGAAGTATTGAAAGGCAAGTCAGAAGTTCTCTGATTAAGCCTCACAGAAATGTTCCATTTCTAATTTTACAATATCCATTCAAATTCACATGGGAAATTTTCTCTATTTTGCAGTGAGATCCTTCATGTTAGAGTATGAAGGTGTCATTTTTATTCTCAAACTCCATGTTGTTAAGAAGTAGAAAAGGAAAAATAAAACTCGGCCAACAAAGTTTTTCCCGAACATCCTCAAGTATATCAGGACAGAAATAAACATAAGACGATTGGACGGTGGTACTCCATATGTCTTTGATTTGAAGTTATGTTATTCTTTCTTCTTTCAATTTCCCTTCACCTCATTGGAGGTGAAAATATTTTTTATTTCATTTTCAAATTACAGAATTGCAACCAGAAAATTTTGGTTATTCACTTTCAATTTTGCCTTTTTATTTTTACACACAGCAGTATTTTCCTCAATGTTCAACATGGACTTGGCTCTCCTTTTGCATATTTACTGTGAGTTTCAGAGTGAAAACCACCAGAACGTGACATTTTGTTCATCTGTTTATTTTAGATGGCTTTCTGAGTCAGTCCTATAGAACTGGTTAAAAAAATCTGAGATTCATTCTTTTTCTCACAAATGAAGTTTGCTTGGATCTGTTCTGCTTTGTAACCTGCTGAGCTCAGGGGTTGTTAAAAGAGTTTGTCCTCCCTGAACTCCTCAGGTACAGAGCGCGCGAGGAACAACGTTATTAATATTCTGTGCTGTGACTCTACCCCAGCACAACTGCTCGCTGTTACCTACTTATGTCTTTATACTGGGACTCTATTAATTTCGGATTCTCCTTTCTCTTGCTTGCTTCCCCAAGCTGCATACACTGGGCCTTTTCATCAAATATTAACAAGCTAATAATTAACTGTAGTGTCAGTTACTGCATGGGTGCATTCACAAAAACCCGTGAGTGCACATCCGTGACGTAAATTCTCTTTATTTTTTTGGTAAGGAGAATCTTTTTATGTCACATGCCATTAAAAAGCACAGCAAAGCAGAACCCGGAGTTAGCCAGAGTTTCACTGGGGTTCTGTGGAGTTAACAGTCAGTAATAAACATCCCCCAGAATCTTAAGCGGGGATGCCCCATGCTGTTAATTTTGGATAAAGCAGCAGATTTATACTTCAGCTCTGGCCAAGTTAGGGGCGTTCCCAGTTCTCACTCCTAATTTACACCAACTGCAGCACGGCTTCGTTTATTTGTTATAGTAGCAATCGTGCTGGCCCAGGCTGGCACTGGCACTGGAAGCAGAATAATGTCGCCAGAGGCTGTTTCCTACACACTGCACTGCAATTGCTCAGAAATCTCAGCTGGAAAACAGCCTGCAGGGGCCTGAGACCATAAAGGGCTTCTCGTGCGTAAATGACACTGATCCTGATGCTGGAACAAGCAGTTAAACCCCGTGCAAGCTCAGAAAGAGCATGGAGAAAAAGCCCGGAAAATTACACTTGATTCTGTAATTTTATTTTCTTTTCCGCCAGCCCGTGGTCTGCACACGGATGCCACTGGCTATGACCCCTGTATAGAAAGGGAGGGGGTAAAAAAAAATCTGTGCTGTTCGAGTTGCAAGCAGAGGGTCCCCTGAAGCAGCTTCTGAAGCCACGATTCGTCCGACATGCTGTGCTCCGCTTCCAGAAGCGGACTTGTGTTTTCCTGCAGAAGCTGTAAAAGGCAGGTCAGGAGGAGGCATCTGTTCACCTGATCCTAAAGGGTCTGCAGGGTAATGAGTTCAGCCGTAACGTTTCAGGAATAAAATTAAGATCGACAAGGCATCTGTTCACCTGATCCTAAAGGGTCTGTAGGGTAATGAGTTCAGCCGTAACATTTCAGGAATAAAATTAAGATCGACGGCTTCCACCTCAAGAGGAAAACAGCGTTTAACAAAACTGTGTCAGTCACGCGTCGGTCCGCGTCAGGGCTGCTCCAGACCAGACCATCATTTCCCGCACGCACGCGCAGCCCGAGGTAACCAGGTGTCTTTCATGAGGGGATGAAAAAGCAAAACTCCTTCCCTCCTTTTGCTCCATTTTTGGCGTACAGCGGAAAACAGACTAGTGCTGCAGTGAACGAAATGCAACTTCGCTTTAGCCTAAAGGGACACTGGCTTTTAAACATAGCAATGGTAACAAGCAACACGATAGCCATGGTTTTGGCACAGAAACTGATAAAATCCTCTGGATAACAATCACTTTCCCTATCTGCATGGTTTGTTTCTCCAGTTGTTCTCTGTTTTCACACTTAAAACTTTTGCATGATTTGCAGACTTACCTAGCACAGAAGCTGACCGTAAGAGCCTTTTTATGAAAACATGATCGAGAGATGTTTCATTAGCTTGTTAATTCAAAAAAAGTCCTTTATTTTCAAAATCCTTAGCAATAAACTGAAAAGCACAAACCACAGATGAAAATAAAGGCCGTGCACTGGTAAACGCCAGGTAAGCACATCTAAGCATAAAATATTTCTGAACATGAGGAGCAGGAGAGAGCAGATGTGCGTTTGCTGTGAGACCACGGGCCGTGGCTGCACTCTGGATTTTGGTAACAGACTAAAGTTATCCGTGATATAAATTCTCTTTGCTTCAATCTGTCTAAATGTTGAATGTTTTCTGGTAAGGAGAATCTTTTTATGTCACATGCCATTAAAACGCACAGAAAAGCAGAACCTGGTATTAGTCAGAGCTTCACTGGGGTTCCGTGGACTTAACAATAAATAATAAAATTCTAGTTCAGGCACCTAACATTTAATTTTGGATTTGTTATTAATATTGGATGTGACGCCCAACATACTGGTATGGCATTTCATAACTGTTCACCTTTATTATAGGAAATATTAAATCAGAAACCGGTTGGTTCATTGCACAGGAGTCAGATCTGTAGAGACATGGAGGAAAAAATGGGGAGACCACGGGTCAGGATGATGGATGTTAGAGGCAGTTGGACCCAAGTGCCCGTTGGATGCCAGGTTGCCACAGCTCCGTGTCCGCAGGCTCAGCCAGCCGTGAGGCTCAGCATATATCCCCAACAGCCGTGCCCACACACTTGCAACCTCTCCAGTAGCTGCTTCAGACCTACAGACCCCCCAGTAGCCAACTTGCCGACCCTCTGGTCCCTCCAGTATTTGGCCCCAGAGCCAAGGTCTCTCCCATGCGCAGCTCCCGGACCGCTACCCTCCTCGCTAGTTAGACTGGTTTGAAGTTTGCCAACAAATGAAGTACAGCCACACGCACGCACACGCAGAGGACTGCACTTCCTCAGGGAATCACTCCCACACCCTGGTCTCTCTGGTCCCTGGCCCCACAGACACATGGCCCTGTGAGCCGTGGCCCCTTCTCCGCTGCTGGCACTCAGACCCTGTAGAGCTGTGTGAACGCGGCATAGGCAGCCCCTCGCCCAGGGAGAGATTTGGAAATGGAGTTTAATAAGGAGACAGGACAGACTGAGCTGAGCCCTGGTTTATACATATTTGACTGCTTTTATCCCCTTATCCCTCCGTTTTCCCACACTTGCTCCTCCCCAGGCCCACACTGGTTGGTCTGTCCCCCAAACATCTTATAATAAATCTCACACACTCACAATTCCCGTAAAAACATCCCACAATAAGTTTTACACAATCCTTGCATCCCACTACGAGTCCCGTTCCTGCGGAGGCAGCAAACCCCACAGCTTTCAAGGCCAGCTGGGGAGCGATTCTTTGGCCAAGCCAAGCCATCTCTGCGTGTCTCAGCCCTGACCATGATCACCCTCCCTGGGCAGCCCCAGGAGCGACCGAGTCAGAGTACTCCACTGGCACTAATGACGTTGCTGGGGTTCCTCCACCTCTTGTAGTTCCTCAACTCCTTGACGAGCCTCTGGGTTTATGGTGATTAGCTCTTAATCACTTATGCTAATGGATTAGGGAATCATCCTGCCTGCTGCCCAGTTTATTGCTCTTCTGGCCAGCCCCTGTATGGCACCTGGCAAGATTTGCTGATCTGAAAATACCGTGCTCTGCTGCTTCCCATTGCCCAGGCTGCATTAAGTTCCCAAGGTCTGGGGAACTCTGTCTGGCCAACATCTCACTGTGCTCTCATCCCTTTGAGCCACCCTATATCAATCACTATCTTCTCCTCACCCACGTCTGTGAAGGTTTTGAGATCCTATAAAAGTCTTCCTGATATACAACTTCTGCCTCATTTGTTGTGTGCCTTTCCCTTTGGCTCCGTCCCTCCAATTAAGACACTAGTCTTTCCTCTGGGTTTCCTTCTCATTCACTCTGAGTCAAAGACGTGTGATGCCTGCAAGTCTGCCCCGTTCACATCCCTACTCAAAACTCCTTTTCCCTGGAAGACTCACCAAATCAGCTGGTGAAACACCTTCTCCATCCCACTGTGAGACACAGGGGCAAGAATGCAGAGATCACTGAACAACAGCAGTAACTCCGCTTTACCAAGCAGATGTTCTAGATTTCGCAGGCTGGTTTTAAAGCAGAGAAATCGATTTTGAAACATGGTCCACATGAAACATTTTCCTTTTCCCACACCTGGTAACAAACATGAGGGTACTAATCTCTTCCTTCCAGACTCATTGCAGCAGCCACAGAACCTGCACAACCCTTCTGCTGCCCCCAGGACTGACCACAACTGGGGCAAGGCAAAGAAAAATCTCCACTTCCCAGAGTTGTTAACACAAAATTTAGCAGCACCCCAGCACACATTCTCCAAAGCTAATACTTTGAAGACCTCAATAAGAACTGAGTGTTCAGTTTCTCTATTTTGCCAGCTATTGTAGGGCATACCTCTTCCGTACTCTTTGATGCTTTAATAGAGCAGAGACTACGCTCCGAAGGTGTGGAAATGGTAGAGCTCAACTGAAGTCAGAGGATTTACGCAGTCTGAAGACTTGGCCCTACGTTTCACCTTGGCCTTTCCAGCATGCTGATTTAACTTAACCCAAGGCCAGGAATTAAAAAACAACAATTCATGCCTGGTTACATTTGTGCTTGTGACCTACGCCTGTCCGAACAGGAGTTGGACAGGACAAAGCACAATGCACTTCCTTGCTTTTATTGCTTTCATTCACTTCATGTCATGCCAAAGAAGGTTGATTTAGGAAGTTCTAGTAATTAACCGCTGATGTTTTTGACTGCCGTTCCCAAGAGACTTACAATGACTTGTAATGGTTGTTCTGTAGGAAACTCTTTCTGGAACGATTGTAGATAACGTATATTCTCCCTATGGCTTTACTTTTTCTTGATTATTTTTTTAATCAAGAAACATAATTTTTCCTTTAAGCAAAAGTCACCTGTTCCCTGCATCCTGGAAACCTCATAAATCACCCTGCTCCTCTCAGACCACACTGACATTTTGCTGTCAGAGTCCACAAAAGAAAAGAGGCTTCCTAATTCAGTTACACATTAGACATAGGATATGTAAAGTGGACATAACAAGCAAGGAGAGAGTAAAAATTAAGCTCTCTTTATACAGTAAGTTATGAAGAGCTTTTGATTGCTCTTAGCAGTTGAGAAAACTCCAAAGGAGGAAGCACAAGCACAATGTGTATTTGGAGAGCACAAGTTGTCAGAAGAATTTCAGTCTGGGCTGGTGCAATTAGAGCACCAGGAGCTCTAACAGCTCCTAACACGGTTTCATGGCTGTTCAGTCTCTCATTCTTCAGGATGCTTCCTTGTATTTTTAACTCAGCCTTCTGTTAAAAATTAGTGGATGCCCTAGCGCTGTTGCATAAAACCTAACAAATTCCACCTAAAATGAAAAGAAATATAAGAATTATCATTCTAATTCCTCTTTCTGTGCCCTCTGCTACTCATACACACATATATTTCTCAAAGCATATGCATGCAGCCATTAGACACCTATTTTATCTCCTAGATGACTCAACACTTGCGTATCCACAGCTATATCTCATACTGTAAAAAAAACCCTGATTTTCAGATCTTCACCTACTGTGTTCGTCTGCTACCGACATTAAAAACACTTGAAAAATAATACTAGTAAAAGCAGAGCAGATTCTAATGTGTGTGTTGTATTTGTCAGGTTTGCAAACTGGAATCATAACTTTAATAAAACTGGATCGTTTCTTACAGAACTAACTCGACCAACAGCGACCCAGAAGGTTATTGTGCACGACAGGAATTCAGCCCTGAGAAGGATGTCAGTCGTAATAAAACCGTTCTGCATTGCAACGCTCGTAAAAGACAGGCTTTCTTCACACGCCGTTGCAAAGCATTACTCATTTGTTGCTCTATCTAGGACTGACATTTACCAGCTGCACTTTGCTATTGTGATATTTTGCCCTTTTACTTGTGTTAACGAAATCCAAACAACATATGACAGCGGATTTGAAATCATATCAGCAACGTGTTACAGCCACTTAGAAGCAGGAATATGGAGATGTGTCATAGCAGTAAGTCATAAAGACACAAACTGTCAACCTTTCTCCGGGCCAAAATGTAATAGCGTGCAAGAAAGTTGTCTTCCATGAGATAAACAAAAATAGGACGCACACTGAAAACAGTATTTAGCTGATTTGCACTTGGCATGAGTTTGGCTCTTAATATGTTTTTCCCCTGAATGTAATGGCCAATAAAGTAAATGAAGAGTAGGCCTAAAACTGCATCATAAAGAAGAAAAAAAAATCTAAGTAACACACAAATCTGTGATTCATGATGTCCTGTACCTCTAGAATAAAATGGTTTGTAGACTCTTCCACGTTCAGTGTTTAAGATGGATTTTTTTTGTTACTTGAGGTTTTAAAATCAATTTACTGTTGCACTTTCCACTCCAGTTATGATGATGCCTTTTTGGCATTTAGGATTTAATCCCTACCAAAACTTCACTACTGTGGCCCATGTCATAGGCACAGCTACTCAGTAACTCTGTGATCTTCAGCTGAGGTTTTAACGTCTCTTTGGAAATAACTGCAGAAACCTGGACGTCCTGAGGGGAACTGTGCCACACAGATCTGCACAAGTGGAGACCGTGGACCACTCCCTTTCCCTAGCTAGAAGCTATATTTTTCCATGCTCCCTGCAGCACTGATCCAGAATTCAAGGTCTGGAGACCTTGGCTCGTATCCACAGCACTTACCAAACCAAGTACATCTCAGAAAAAGGTATGTTTGCGGAATGTAACTTTTAACCTCGTATTCTTTGTGTATTGTACAGAGAGGAGCTGAACAGTTTTATTCTTTTTTTGGTTACACATTCTTCGCTAGTGTTTTGTCAATTAATAAATATTTGCTGAATTCCAGTGCACGGAGTATTTTTATAAATGCTCAGAACATTTCTTAGATTAATTTGGAAGTCTTTGCCAAATGATAAGATACTGATAAGAAAATAAGTAGAACACCCACACAAGGTACAGATATCTTGGGTGTTTTACCAGGATTCAGGATTGTGACACAGCCCTAATGCTGTTATACAGGAAATCTATGCTTACAAAATCTCATGTCCAGGACACCTTCCAGGTCTCAAATCTGCTATGCCTCCTTGTGTGCCCATGTGAGCAACACAATTTTATCAGCAGCTGCTTCTCCAAATGCTTGCTTGATCCTGTGATGTCTGTCACAGAGAGATGTTCTGTCTTCTATCGCACAGCTAAAAGCTACGAAGTGGAAGACAGAGGTAAGAACGGTGCAGGAGCCAGGAGGAATCCCTAACCCACCATCTCATTCACTTGTTTTGTCAAGTATGCAGGTCTATAAACACGTTCTTCCTCTTTTCTGATTTTATCATTCACACACAGTGGGATTCATTTGAACTAGTCATCCCAGCTTCACGAGAGTCCGTATAATCCGTGGAGATCCAGCCAGCAGCAGGCAGGGAAGGGAAAAATTCAATTTGCTTAGTAGGCACCTAAAACAGGTCAGGTGGTTCATGCCCATATTGTGCCTGTTTCTCGCCAATGGCTGTAAAGATAGTCCTGGGTCACTGGTTTAACGTGGAGATATCTACCCTGTAGACACATCTGACTAGATTAGATGGATCCTGCCTGAGATTCACAGATCATAGAATCATAGAATCTTTGGGTCGGAGGGAACCTTTAAAAGTCATGTAGTTCAACCCCCTGCAGTGAGCAGGGACATCTGCAACCACAGCAGGTTGCTCAGAGCCCCGTCCAACCTGACCTGGGATGTTCCCAGGGATGGGGCATCCACCACCTCTCTGGGCAACCTGGGACAGGGTTTCACTATCCTCACTGGGAAAAATTTCTTCCTGATATCTAGTCAAAATCTGCCCTCTTTTAGTTTAAACCATTACTCCTTGTCCTACGGCAACAGGCCCTGCTAGAAAGTCTGTCCCCATCTTTCTTATCATCCCCTCTCAGCCCTGGCAGCTGCAGGAAGGTCTCCCCGGAGCTTCTCTGCTCCAGGCTGAACCCCCCCAGCTCTCCCAGCCTGTCCTCCCAGCAGAGCTGTTCCAGCCCTCGGAGCGTTGCTGGGGCCTCCTCTGGCCCCGCTCCAGCAGGTCCGTGTCTCTCCTGTGCCGAGGGCTCCGGAGCTGGACGCAGCCCTGCAGGGGGGTCTCCCCAGAGCGGGGCAGAGGGGCAGAATCACCTCCCTTGACCCGCTGGCCACGCTTCTGAGACTAAACTTCCTACAGCAGGAAGCGGCCTAAGTAGAATAACTATTGCCAAGAACAGTTGACAATGTTGGGAGGTTTTGGTTTGGCATGAAAGACCTTTATTTTGAGATTGTGGATGCTCGCTGCTTTCCAGTAGCTTTATAGGCATCGGTACATCAAGTAAACAGACCACGTTACAAACATTTCCCAGTCAGGAATGCGTGGACCAGCTGCGAAAATTAACAGAGTGTTGCATCTGAACACGTTAGCCTGGTTGCATCTCAGTCAATTAGCCTCCATAAAAGAAGGAGGGTTTGTAAGTCCGACTTCAGAGCCATATTAATGCCCCACTGCTGCTTCCAGTTTTACCACCTCCGAGTGTCTGAACCAAGCCTCTGCACAGGACCACCTCACCTCAAGCTGTATACAGCCAACTCATTATACTCTATTTTTTCATAAATGATCTCAGCTTTCTCAAATGAGCCTTGAAAATTTAGGCACCCAGATCCATGAGTTGCTATAAGATATTTTAATCTGTGCAGAGCAAGAATGTGCTATGTAAAAGCATGCTGTGCATAACACGTAAAGGGTACAGAGCCATGGAAACCACACACTAACTGAAACTCAGCTTGATGCCAAGAGCTAGAGGCCAAAGAAATAGTGCTCTAGTTCAAGGGTCTAGCGAAAGTCTCAATGCTATCCATTCCGTGCCTTAAAGCACACGTTCCATGAAGTGTCGGCTCTTGCAGTTTAACATAATTCCTTCAAGAGAAAGAAAAATAAAAAAAACCACAGCACATGAAACTTGAAATCTCGGTTGCTGATAAATATTTATCTGGGAAAAAAAGTCACTGTGCAGACTTGAGAAGGTTTTTCATTTTAAGGTCAGTGCTTGTTTCCATGTTGATGTAGTCAACAACTATTGTTAATGAGGGACATCACAAAAATAGGTTGCTTTCCACTGTAAGAACAATCCCACTCCACCCTGGTTAAAATGACAAATAAAACATCTGATTGAAAATGCCCTCTTTGCTTCTCTAGTTTTATAAACAAAGCTGCTAAGGAGAAACTGCTTCTTGTTTCAGAGCACGTGTTGGATTTATTAACTTTTAGCCAATAAAAACAAATAAGTGAGGAGTGCTAGTAGACACAAAGTGTTCTTAATGGCATGAGTTTTCCTTAGGTTATGCAGCAGACTGGGCCCTGCATCATACGGACATGCAGGAGCAAACTTTGGCGTGGGTTAACTTTTTATCGCCTACTCCACCATAACAGTCCATATACCAGGTGTGGTCGATGTGAAATAATTCAGGGCAGTTTCCTCCATAGTAAACTTACCCTGGGACAGGAAAATGAAACAGAGTTACCAAAATAATGTAAATCTGTATTTTTTATCACATTAGGTTTTTGTAATCGTACCCCAAATCATGCAGGCACTCTGAAGAACTGACTATTTTACTCCTTAAAAAAGTTGGAACAGGAACAACTGGTGATTTGAGGTGGTTTAATGGAGCTCCCAACCAGCACCAGAAAGTCGTGCCTTCTTCAAGTACTTCAGTTTCAGCAACAGAATCTGTAGAGCCCCTAAGCCACTTACCACTTCTGAAAAACTTGGCTTATGGCTGTGTCATTTTTCCAGCCTCTTCAGCTTTCCTGTGATTTCTAAAGTGACCATTTCCCGTCATTTCAAATTAGCCCATTAAATACGTGAAAAACATGGACCTGTTGGAGCGGGTCCAGAGGAGGCCTCAAAACTGATCAGAGGGCTGGAACATCTCAGCTGTGAGGCCAGGCTGAGCGAGCTGGGGTTGTTCAGCCTGGAGCAGAGAAGGCTCTGGGAAGACCCGACTGCCCCTTCCAGTACTTAAAGGGGGCCTATAGGAAAGATGGGGACAGACTTTTCAGCAGGGCCTGTTGCGATAAGACAAGGGGTAACGGTTTTAAACTAAAAGAGGGTAGTTTTAGACTAGATATCAGGAAGATATTTTTCCCAGTGAGGGTGGTGAAACCCTGGCCCAGGTTGCCCAGAGAGGTGGTAGATGCCCCATCCCTGGGAACATCCCAGGTTGGGTTGGACGGGGCTCTGAGCAACCTGCTCGAGCTGAAGATGTCCCTGCTCACTGCAGACTTTAAATATCCCTTCCAACCCAAACTATTCTCTGATTCTAAACAAGTAGTAAGATCTTTGCAGTTCTTGCTACCACTTGGGTAAGCTTCAAACAGAACACGGTGGACGCGCGTACATGGAGTCACACAGTACCTCAGGTTTAAACCAGCTTCAGACTAGTTGGTTTAAGTGCCTGGAGCTGCCTGGGCTTAAAACCACTGAGAGCAGCACGGGCTACTTTATCCCACTGCAAATGCCCTACGGTTCCTCTCACAGAAGAGGAGGTTTAACTTCTTATTATTCCGCTGACCTGATGAAGCTCTTTAAACTTTTACACTCTAATCTCCCAGATTAATTTCCACTAGCAAATGACATACTAAAAAAATGAAGAGGAAATCTGGGCTGTCACTATTACCATTGCTTTAAATGTTTTATTTGTATGGGACATTCTGTACAAGACAAAGTTAAATATACATTTTGTACAAAGGTGACATATATGACACCTTACCAAAATAGTAACTCTGCTTACATATTCATCTATATACACAATACGCCATGTCTGTTGTTAGCTAAGGGGTCAATTTTCAGCAGACTGTGTATTTTTTTATGCCATAGAAGAAATGAGAATGAAATTAAGACATCATGCAGACCAAGTGCCAATGTCACCGGTGTCTTTGAATGCTCAATTATCAAATGGTTGCTGTTTTGTTCATTTCAGGAAGTCACATTCATTGGTCAATGAAAAAGAAAATGAGAAACAATGAAGAGGAAAACGTAATTAAAAAAAATAGATGCATGCTGCTGGAACAGGATATGTTTCTACACAGATCTGTGCAAAGGTTTTTGCATTGCTTTGTTACATTTTGCATTGCCTTGTCTGATTGACTCAAAAAGCCCTGTAATGACTTAAAGGAATTAAAAATTCTGGTGCTTTGTGCAGAGTAAAACTATGCATGCAGACAGTGATCAAGGTAATGTTCTCGTGTTTTTCTGAGACCTAGATCTAGATTCATGTTCTGGTTGCACATTTCTTCCTGATGAAAGGATCCCCTAGCAAATCTCAAGAGCCACCTCTTCCTTAGTAAGGACAGTGCCACTAAATCCTGGCGAAGGAAGATACTGCTGTTAGGCTCCAGGAGCAAGGATGGTGGAAGGAGGTTAGCAATGCTGAAGTTGTCCGTGCTCCAGCTTGGTGGAATTACCCTACACAGGTGGCGGTTTGGTGAAGTGGTCCAAGTGCTTTATTTCTGCCTTTGCGAGTGAGGGCACAGGTGATTCCGGAGTGAGTTCATCTTTAATAGATGACAGGTGGACAATGGACTTTGCAGAACAAATATATGTGGACACAATGATAGATAACAGGTAAGAAAGATGTATCACTGAGGTTCTGTTGTCATAGAAATTAAGTTTCAACAAAAATACTTTCCATATCCAGTGATGAAGGAGTCTGCGAGTTCTTTGCAGCCTGTTTTAGAAAGAGAGTCACAGTTCAGAGACTCTCCTCATCTTCATTTACCCTCCAAGATAAACCATAAAACACACGCTATTTCCAATCCCTATTAGCTAATCTATACTCTTTCTTGTACCCTGAAAAATCCTTACATCTTCACTGGTGAAATCCGTTTGAGGCAATCCTCTTGGGCTCCCTTTATACTCAATCATCCCACAGTCTGGAGCACAGTTCTTCTCATCCTAGAGCAAAGATACATCACACCCTGATATCCACCCTCTTCTGAATAGAGGAGAACAGCTCCTCTGAACACACCTGCACTGCAGACATCCATATTTTAGACAGATGAAATCTGACCTGTCACAAAGCAGCTCCCTTCTTTCCAAAATGAATGCTTATCTTTGCTGCTCTTCTGTCAGGGAGTGGGAGGTTATCTCCAAACTGACATACTTAAAAGCAGTCCTTTAAAGTAAATGGTGTAGGTTTACTAGACTGGAAAATAGAGAAAGGGATTTTTTTGTTAAACCTGGTTCCAAAAATCTTCCACCATTTTTCATCTCCACGCTACTCTCTGTCCAAATGCATTCTGCAAAAAATCTTATTTTGCATTGCAGATGCTCTGTGAGTGTA
The DNA here is from genome assembly GCF_000687285.1 of Phaethon lepturus. Lineage (NCBI taxonomy): Eukaryota > Metazoa > Chordata > Aves > Phaethontiformes > Phaethontidae > Phaethon > Phaethon lepturus. Next base: position 82,594 of record NW_010516922.1, on the reverse strand, counting down.
GGTGGAAAAATCAAACTATATTTGCTTCATAAAACTAAGCGTAGACTAGAGTTCATAGAAATTTCAAGAGGAACAAAGGCTTTGAATCTGGGATATTTTGACTGTTTGGGATCTCCCACTCCCAGAAACGCTGAAGCTCACAGTGAGGCAAGTTCTTCCTATGAAACTGGAGTGCTTGAAGTATGGATGATGAGTGTATCTTAAAGGCAGTATTGAGCCCACCTACAGCTGACAGTACAAATATATCCCTATATACACAAAGAAGAAAGGGTTTGCCAGACGCCGGTAACATTCCTGTAGCAGAGCCAGGAGTGCGCTCAGATCTGATTCTGCCTGTGCCTCAGAGTCTGAATGGGAGATCTTAATCTCACAAAGTTTAAAGAAGTTTGCCTATCTCTCTGCTCTAAACCAAACCAACTACATTACACTGAACTAAATAAAATTAAAAACTGAAACTTTGAGATGCTTTACTGCATGTAGATAGTTTGATGTGAATGGAAAGCTAAGGGAGAGACAGATGTTCATTCAAACACTATATAAACCTTTCTGGTACTCCGTTATGTCTTATATTCAGGTTGGCTTCCAAATGTAACTTAAATGCTAATTCCCCAAGATTTGTATTTGCATAGTCAGTTTGGTATCTCCACACTACACACAGTAGGACATGGAATTTCTGTTGGAAATTGATTTTGGAAAGAGCTACTACTTTATCAGCACTCAGAGGAGTTTGCATACTGACTAGGAAGAAGGTGCTATGATAAATATCAGAAAGGAAAAGTTCTTTATTAAACTCTCATGAAATATTCACTCTCAAGAGAGAGGAATAATTCTAGAAATTTATCTGCCTTTTTTCCAAGGCATTTTTTCCAATCTTCAGTTCAGTAACTTGTTCCAATTTTGGTAAAGTGTTGCCAAAATATGTCACTTAAAGAATTCATTTCAGAATGCATGCTGCTGTTTCAGTACCTCGTGATACATCTCCAGAGTACATAATTTCAGTACATGCACTTTTTTTAGTAATGAAAAACGGTATCTATCACAGATATTCACCATTTAAATTTCAAACCCAACAGCTCTTCTGTTTTCTTGTAATTATGAAGAAGCAAACCACATATCTTGTTTGTCCCTTTGGTGTAAATAAATCATAGTGTATAAGTAGTTACAATGGTATAAATGTAAAGATACTGATACAGCTTTCTCTCATCCGAAAAGAAAAATGAGCTACATCAGTGTGAGACACTGTTACACACCAGTTGCACCCAGTATAAGGAATGTACTAGTGTTATTATTCTCGTAACACAAAAGCACAACCCTTAGTGCAAATTTTATGACAAACGAATTTTGTATAGGTCAGCCTTTATCTGCAAAGCCCATATGGTTACCAATCTGTTTAGTGCAAAACGAGACTTACTAATATCAGGTAAAGAAGTAAATATGTATTTCCTGGATGATATTTTATACTTGCACTGGAGTTTTGTAGGTGAAGAACTAGGCAGTACAGAGAAGGCATATACAATGACAGAAATCTGGGTTCAGCGTCTTTCATCACATTTTTTGAAACAATTGCAGGATACAGAGTGGATCCAGAAAAAGACCTCAAGGGGACGTTGACAACTTCACTGCTTCATCTGTAACCTTGATTTGGTGGTGGAAACTCAGTCTACTCTCAGAAGCTGTATGTTAAAGGCAGTGACAAGGAATTTACGTAAGTGTTGTTTATATTATAAGCAAAATATCTGAAGCACAAGGTAATTGAGGTGCAACTCTCCCAGCCTGCAAATCATGTCATTCTTCCTCATCGTAAACTGCACAACTGTTGTCCTATTTCCTGTATTGGTGGGAATCGGAATGTGCTAATTCAGTTATTTCCTTTTTGTCTTTACAAATAAAGTGCAGGTCAGGTCAGTCACAAGATTGGTTCTGTGCCATTCCAGTCAATAACAGCTCCTTGCCACCTAGAAATGAAAGCAATCATTTTACTCCATCAGTTAATCAAGTCATGGGAAAGGTAACCCAACACTCCTCAACCACCCAAAGAACCTTAGAGAGACTAGGATGGACTCATTTGGGGTAACTAACCACATCTTCTCAAAGGGAAAGGAACAAAGTGAGGTACTTGTGCCTCCTAAGTTCATGTGCCAAAGTTTAGAGGTCAATCTCCTTACCCTTCCTCCAGTCGCTTCTAGGCAAGAGTCCTCAGCAGCAGCTGACTCAGAACAAGTACCTTTGTGTTGCAAAGACTGTAGGGAATCCCCAAGAACCTGATCTAGTTGAAGATGTCCCTGCTCACTGCAGGGGGGTTGGACTAGATGACCTTAAAAGGTCCCTTCCAACCCAAACTATTCCATGATTCTATGGGTACAAGAATTAACCCTATATAACCAGAATGCTCGGTCTCAGCTGTTACAAGGACATTTGCACACTCTCATACAGGGAGGCCTCTGATTAGGAGCTCTGTGACTCTCAGATCCTAAGAACCAGATCATTGCATTTAGCAGTTATCTTTGTTCCTGGCCCTGGTTCCTCTGAAGTATCCAATGGCTCACTTTAATGGCAATGTTTTGCTTTTCTTGTGCAGAGGTTTTGTTTTTTCTCTGCCTTCACTCTTTCTTCAGAATAACACTAGACATGTATACTAAGAACAATGTTTCTGAATGAGTCCGTATGCATGTGCACAAACACCTCCCATGTTTTTAACTCTCGTCTCTGTATTGGCTGCTACTGCTCAGCTGCCCACTCCAGGAGTGTGACCAACTCTGAATGCAAAGAAGGTATCGATCCTGCATTTGTCACCAGACGTGTCTTCAAATCACGGCAGAAGACAAAGATCTGAACCAAGACTCGGTGAAATCAGGATGATGCTCTCCAGTGACCTCACTGGGTTGAGGTGAGTCATCTTACTGTACAGCCAGAGTCATTCACTGCATGAATTGCACCCTTGTCTGTGGCATTCCTCACATTTGCAAGGTCATGGTCCAGATCTTCTAAGAAATAAACTATTGCATTCCCAGTGTCAAGTATTTATATCTGTTTTGAAAATCTGTCTCAGAGTGCATGTGCACAGTAGTTAAGACATTGACGAAGGGCTGGAGACAACAATGAGTTGCCAGAGTGCCACATTCTTTCTGTCACCGAGGAAAGGATGTGTCAGCAAGGGTATGGCAGCTCAGTCCTTTTGCTGAGCAAGTCAATTAAGTGTAAAACAAAACCAAAAGCTCAATTCACGCAGTATTCAGTGCAAAGACTAAAGGGAAGTGACCATATGAGGGCTGTTGTGAATTTTTTCCTTCTTTTTTTTATTTTGTTGAGAAAATAAAAATTAAAAACTTGCAGAAAGGCTGTCCTCATACCAGGACTTAGTAGGAATACACAACAGTGATGCCTCACATCTTAAGCTAAAAGCAGAATATGTTCTAGCTGGTAATATTCTTCCTAGTCTGGCATTCACCGGTGGGGAGAGCTGTCCCTGCCAGAGGTTCAGAATATCACCCCCAGAACAACCAAATGCAAGTGAGAAGCATAATTGCTACCTTCTGTCTCCATTGGATTTTTCAGGTAATGCCATCAAATCATCCTTTACCCTTGTGTACAATCTTCCCAAGGCACCACCTTCTACCTCATCAGGGTAATTAAAGCTTTGAGAGGGCTCCACTGAGACCCCACAGAGGCCAAAAGACACTGAATGAAATCTGCTCTGAGACTACACTGTTCTCTGTGAAAATACACATCATGTGCTGACACCATTTTTGCAGTTATGGCTTAAGATGTTGCTAATCACTATGCAGTGAGGAACTGCCTTTTTCACAAAAAGCTTTTAAGAAAGAGCTTAAACAGAAAATGAAATTTTGAAGCAGGACTCAAGGTAACTTTCATAACAACCCTTATCTCCTGTGTTTATTTTCAAACCATTTTTGCTGAGCTGTTTGTAGATTGAAAAACAGTCTTTGGCTGTTTGCTCCTATGGAGACGGATTCAAAACTTTTTTCACCAATTGCATCTGCACAAGAAAAGGTGTCAGATAGGGAGGAACCTCACTGACAGGTGCTGAACAAGTATCTTTCTTTACAAAATTGTCCAGACATTGCAGCGTGATCATTTCCCCAAACTATCCTGCCACAATGTAATTCAAATGCAACCCAGATTCTACCTGCTGATTCAATTATAAATTATCAGATTAGCAACGTGAAAACTACATTTGACTCATCTGGTTCAACTACAACCTCACCCATGGGTCATGGATTTAACGGGAACCCAAGCGGAACTGGTTCAGGCCCTGAACAATGCTCAGTCTGGAATAACATTCAGAAAGTATCTCCTGTACTAATCATTTGGTATTGTTTTAGAGCATACCAATAATTCAGGATGAAATGCCCATGCTCTCTTCTTATCCACTAAATTTCCACTGGATGTCTCACTTCAAACAGATGAACTAATGTATCATACATCCCCACTATCAGAGAGGAAAGCTGATACTGGAGGGTTAACAAAATATACCACTGGATTCAGATTATAATATTAGACCAAAGTTTTCTTCCCCTCAGGCAGAGCTAACAGATGTTATTTCCACCAGTGCAGAGAGACGCCAAGGATCATGACTGTGATATAAGAGTATTCTTCAGGGAAGAATGGGATAAGACGTCTGCACGGCATCTCCCAAACAACCCAGGGATGCACATTCCAGACATCTCTTGGTCAGAATTTGACTGCTTCTACAGATGTCTAGAGCTGAAAGCCACAATAAAAGCGCAGGTACTTGTACTGACTCTTTGGCTGGGAGTCTGCACGTTACAATGATACCTTTGGGTGACTAGTCGGTCTAGTCACGTGAGTGCTACCTGCTCTAAACTCAAATCTCATTCTTCTGACATTTTATAGAATAGGGACTAAAAACATGAGCCTCCTCATCCTGCAGAAGCAAAACAACCCTTCTCCTCTGATAATAATAATAACAAAAAAAAACTAAATACAGAAACAGTCTGTTACATATGCAGTTTTCCCTCTGGGATAGGATAAGAGAACAAACAGCAGACAGATGTTAGGCATATAACTCAGTGCATTACAGGATGATGGTGTTCAGATATTGGGGTACATTTGACCCGTCTGTAAGGGGGGTCATTTGAGCCATCTCTAATGGTTAAGGCTTTTCACAGATTAAAACAGAACTGAGTTAACCTTCTCTGTTCTGATTGTTCAGACTGTGAAATTCTCCACACTGCCTGAGAAATTATCCTGCATTTTTTTATGAGAAAGGTTTGATAAGGAGCTTCATGATGAATGCTGGGTCAAAATAAGTAACAACTCTTTGCTTGTTTGCTTACTTTACTAAAAATCAGCTTAGGAGTGTTTTCCATGGTTGTATGATGGAAAACATTTACTTTTTTACCTCCCAATTTGTTAAAATTATGGTTAGCTTGGTTTGTTTTTACTTTTCCTTGTATACTGTTTCACAGTTGGAAGAAAAAGTTCTTAAAACAAAAAGGAAAAATATAACATGAAAAACCTTTATCAGTAAGGCCATGCTTAAATAAATAGGCTCAGAGAAAATGGAGAATACTGGAAACAAGAAGCCAGACTGATCAGGGTAAATCAGACAGTCCTGAGAATGGTACCAACAAAATAAATTGACACTGGAATTTGTTGGCAATTTACTTCTCCAGTAGATTAAAGCAGGGAATTTAAAACAAACAAACATCACCATTACAAAAACTGTTTAACTTTGATACAAGGCCAGGAATGGAAGATCTTCTAAGAGCAACTTTAAGTAGCTGCACGCATTATTCACCCTCACTGGGTGGGTTTCTGAGGCTATGTATTATTTATTTTAGTTTGTAGTCATGCTAATGTGTCACTAGGACAGAGGAATTGGTACAATCTATATGTGCAGGGAGCCTGGACTAATGTCACTGCTGTCATGTTACAAGGCATCTCTTCTACTTTTCTGGAACTTTATAATGGCAACCCTGCGTGAACACGCTGTTTGGCAGTCATTGTCATTTTTTTTTTTTTTTGGTGTTTTCTTACAGGACAAATTGTGGCAAGGAAAGGAGGCCAATTACAAGAGAAATCTGAAGCTGCTTGGCTTGCTGATTTAATACATGTTACGGTCTTTGACAATGAGGCTTTTACTTCTTGCTCCAAAGATATGCAGATAGCAGCTTTCAAAGTCATGCTGCTGGAGTTGATATAAGGCTGATTTTTCTACCCAGTTAAATTTCTCTATTTTTCTTCTTTCGTGTCTCACTAAACTGAAAATGTTCTTGTTAATTTTAATATGACTTGTATAAATTACTTAGAAGTCCATCATTTAATATCATATAGACCTTAAAATGGCCATGAAAATCCTAACATGACAGGAACTAGCCTTACATTTAAGGAGAGAATATGACCTAAGAACTGTCAAGAATGACTTCACAAAACACCATGTTTTGTGACCTTGAGAAACTCTGTGCTGCCCATAGACACATGGAAAGCTTGAGAAAACTGAGGCTGTTGAGCACAGGGCTTCATGCATCAAGAATGGTACCCAAGTCCCCCAGTGCAATTATATTTTTCAGAAAAGACTGATGAAGATTGAAAAAATTTTCTCCTTTTCTCATTATACTTCTACTATACGAATCAATCGCTTCTGGGAATCTAAATGTACATCTATTGAAATCAAGTTGTGCTCTCAAACTGAACTTGTCTCAGTCAGTTCTTGGTGATGTAATGAAGGCTCCTCTAAGAATGAAGTGGACATCTTAGTCAGCTTGATGTTAAATACAATAACAGACAATTAAATGTGTAATACTTAATATCACAACCTGGCCTATTTAGATCCTTTCTGGTTTTTAAGCAGTAATTTTGCAAGATTACTTGCTGTAATATTTTTTACCACATTCCAGCCTTACATATATTATTTATATCAGGAACTCAATTTATCTGTATGAAAAACTGTAGTTTCACTTACTTTGTCCTAATACAGTGCTCAAGTGGAGGAGTAAGATCATTTTCTTTATCTTCAGTGCACATCTGAGTTGTGTCTGCAGAGACATATCAGACATGATTAGTGGCTGGAGTATATTTTATTCATACAGAATACCGCAGTAGCTTCTAGGAACCCCACCCGTAGAAGTGACAGACTGCCACTCACACTGCAAATCCCCTAGCCCACAACAGGCACGTACCCACTTCGGATTGAAACACCTTGGAAGATGAGCACTTGAATACCATCTCATGCCCTCGTTCACACCATCTGAACAGAGTGGCTCCAAACAGGGCCTGGAATGCTCGGAGTAGATAGCACGACTACAGCTCTTTGCAAATAGCATGGGCTTTACAGCTGACCTTAGAGTGGACAGTCTGGCAGTCGCTGCTTTGCCATCTCTTAAATGCTTTTAGCTCATAGTCTACTGTTCATGTGATGGCAAGCTAAAAGCTGAAAAGGGGTGACAACGCAAACTTGCTCTTGCAAATGATCCCCAGATTGTGCCCAGTATTAGTTGTTCTGGGCCAGAAACTTGCCCAAATTGTGCTGACTACTTAACGGTAAGGATGATTGTGGGACAGTGTTCATACTCATGCTCTGACTCAGGTTAGTTTACTAACATGGAGATGATTTCAAGGAAAAACATGGATTAGAAGGAAAAACATGGATTAGAAGGTGAAAGAATGTCCTGGAGGGCCATCATGAGGTTTTTATTTTGCAATTGATGTTGCAATTACTAAGAAACCCATTTTTGATACTCAAACACTAAGGACAGTGGTAGTCCTACACTTGAATAGGAAACCCCAAGTCCAGTCCAAACTGGGATAAGAATTTTTCACCCTGGAAGAGAAGATTATCCCTTGACTGTTGAGAAGGTAATGCACAGACAGGAGAAGACGATGTTGTGCTGGATATGAGAGCTATCACAGGCTGTGAGCATTGCCTCGGGGAGGAAAGGCAATTGCGCTGTTCTGGAGAAAACAGAGAGGTCAGTGTCTCAGACACTGGATCTGTCAACAGTGAAAGTAGTCGCTGAACTTCCCAGGGAGAAAACATCCTGCGACCAGCTTGGATGTCAGTCTGCTCAGCTGTTTCCTGTTTTGGAGTAAAACATTTTAAACTGCAGCAGAGTAGGGTTTTTTCTTTTTCTTCTTTTCTGTCTGTCATCCAGCCAACGGGTAGGTTGCAAGCAACAAATGATGCCAAGACAGGGTGTAGGATATGAGTCTGCTTCAGTGACACTGATGTAGACAGGATGGGAGGCAATTGCCCTTACATTCACAGCTGCCAGTCTCAGATATATCTGTCTTCCTCATGTCATCAAGAGAACCTGGCTCTCCCTGGCTTGTTGATCTTGTCGGTATAAATACATGCAGAAAATTCTGAATAACTGTAAGGGCTGGAGTAGTAGGAAATGAACAATATTTAAAAGTACATAAAGTACTGGTAGTTTTCTCCTAGATCCTCAGGAACCTAGACATATACAGGAATCTTTTAAGCTTCAAAGGACCTCTTTTATCCTAATATTGAAGGGTTTATAATGGTTCAGGTTTATAATGGTTCATTAGAGGTCTCCAATAGTATTTGGACCCCTCTAGGAATTCCTGATACTGATGTTCTGGATCTTCTCATAGTGAGAAGCAACAGCCACCGTCTTGACCATAGTACTGGTAGCAGGATATGGCATGGCTGCCTTTCCCAGTCATTGACAACTTGCTGAATTTCATAATTTTTAGACTTGAGTTCCTCCAACCAGGAGGTCTGAATGGAAGTTTTTCATACAAAGGAATAGGAAAAACAGTATCACTAAAGGTGTATCTTAGAGTGGCAGGCAAGGATCATTTAGCTAAGTTAATTAACCAACAAACTGTGTTAAAATGTTTCATACAACTCATTTGGAGCAAGCAATATTGAAGTTACACTCTTCCATCTTGGAGCCACCAACAGAAAGAAGGACATGAATATGATCTCTTACGTCTTCACTTATATTCTAAGCTAAGGGTAATGAGAAACTGAGTGCCAGAACAATTACAGACAAACCTGCTATTCAGGAGATATGATAAGCATGGGTTCAGAAGAATGGAATCCAAACAGACAATCACTGAGAGAATAAACCCTGCTCATAATTTAAACGGCAACGTTAGGAAGTGATGTTTTATTACTTACCTTTCCAGAAGACTTTTGCACATTGGAACAATCTCATCTTAAACTGTGTGAAAAAACTCTTCTGAAAGTGTCATAACCAATACACCAGCCTTCCCTAGAAGCTGCCTCCGGTATCTGAACCTCTGCTAATTTCACTGCTTGTGCTACCTCCTGTGGGATCTGCAAAGGGGCTCAGGATGGTGTCTATGACTCTGGAAGAATCTTCCAAGAAATTCAGTTACATTCTTCTTAGCGATTACTCAGCTGCTTTTTGAAAACACCTCTAAAAGGATACTGAGTTGAAGGTATGCACCAATGAGATATAAGAATGATTTATTAAAACAGACCGTACAAGAATTCCCTATATTTTTACTTGGAGACAACATATTGTAAATGTTAACATAGATAGGTGTTAACTGTATATATTAGAAAGGAGGATCAGTATCTCTCTGAGCAGTACAACACACACAACTCAACTCATACAAGTGCTCTCTGTGACATATCACAAAAATCCCAGAATGTCCACGTGGGCCCTAAACAGCTGGCAAAAAAAATAGATGAGCAAAATGCAGAGAGTTTTTAATTTAGATACACTGGTTTGTTTTCCTTCTCTGGCTATCAGAAATTCCTACCCCAATGAAAAGGACTGAAGAACCTTCATCTCTTTAGGATAGTATGTTGAACTCACTAGCAGGCATTGCCTGCTTTTAGGAAAGAACTTTGTGTTTCTTGTCTACATTTTGGCAAACGGTTATGAGTATGAGAAGCAGGGCAAATTCTCAATATAAAGTCGCAACTGCTATTACCCCCAAAATGTAATTCTGCTCTTTCTGGAATTTTTGCCTTTCTTGCCCACTGTAAGTTATTCAAGATTTCCTGAAACGTGATCTTGATTTTAATCGTCCTAATTATAATCAAGATTCCCATTTCAAGGAATTCACCTTCTTGCTAGTGAAAAGCAAACAACTTTGCTAACCAGCACTGCTGAGATGTGGCTGTGCAGCACCCAGGACCTCATTACTGTATCTCTAAGTAACACTGGCTAACCATCATAGCTGGTTGATATTTCTACAACGGAAATACCAGTAATACTTAGTATTCTGTTATTTCCATCTGGTACTGCATGCATGGTTTGGATGTATGATCAATGCTACCTTTTGGATGTAAAGTAATTTCAGTTTTTCTCCAGGCCTAACAAAGGATTACTGTACAGCCAGAACTAAAAAAGCATTCCCCTGGAATGATGAAATTATTTGCATTTTATAGCCTTTTGCAGAATTTCACAGATTAACAAAAGATTTACGAGGACACATCCCTGGAAGAGGCTATAGCCACAACAAAAAGATATCCACCTCCCAATGCATGTTTAGCCTTTGAGGAGAAATACCCAGATATGCCATGACAGGTTGAACAGTAAAGAGAAAAAATTATACACACTCTGAGCACTTTCTCATCCAGGGATCTCAGAGCGCTTCGTAGCTCTGGACTTTGGAAACATTGATGATTTATCGATCTTCTCTGTCAAAAGAAGATAAGGACACCTATTTTGGACCCTATGTTACATGCTGCAACACAACAGAAAAAATGTGTCGCGATCTCTCTAGTCCTGTGCTGAACTCTATCATCTGTGTCACTTACAAAGAATCTTTTATCTGGGACAGACCATGTGGGAACCAACTGGCAAGTATAGTCCTGTAAAGGCTATGCATTTTTTGGAGATAATATATAATGTGATCACTACAATAGAATGACAGGGGTTTTAGTTAAAATAAGAGGATAAATAACAGGCAGAAAGATGATTGAGTTCACTACCGAATCCTGTGAGATGCTAAAGCCCCCAGCACTCCCACCATACAAACAGCTTTGCCACAAGGACTCAATTAGAAATTAGAACTTACAACACCCGTGTATATAACATCCTGTCCAAGAATCAGAATGTAGGTACAAACAAAGAATACAGACAGCTTATTTTTAAAGAGTGGACTACAATAGAGTGGCTCCTTAAGATTGAGAAGGAATTTGATTAGATTTTATAAATATATTGAAGGAAAGAAAACAAAGGTTAAGTAGGATATTATTAGCAAATAGGAATTCAGTGGTCAAGAATGTCTTAACATGGCGATAAGTAGGAGCTTTCTAAGCATCAGAATACTTCTTGTCCAAATGCCTTCCAGTTGGAGAAATACGTAATTACTGTAAAAGCAGCTGCATAATTTGGCATGGTTTCATGAAAGAATGTGTGTAACAAGTTGGAAGATAGAAGATCTTGTGTTTCCAGGTATGCTTGCAAGCAGGTGAGAGACTAGACATTGATAACAGATTGCTGCCATAAAGTAGCTGGTTTTGGAGGCAAGGATTTCATGCTTCCTCACCCTCTCTGCTCATTTTACTACAAGCATGTAGTGTTGAGGAACAGGAGACTTGCACTTTCTGCCTGTAGAAATTATGTGAGAAGGTGTGAAGGAGAATGGCAGTAGTTAAATACGGTTTATAGTCCTTCAAGCATGAATAGGCCAGATCACAATCTGTTCCTTGGAAATCAGTGTCACTGAAAAATTTCCGAGTCTCTATAAAGTAGCACATGCTCACTTTTAACCCTTTCAAGAACTTATCCTCAAAATTTCCTTGTGAAATCTATTTCCAATTAATCATCAAAACTAATTATTGAAATTAAGAAACAGGCACACAAATAATCTTTAATGCCTGAGACCATCATCGTTTGTATCATTGGATTCTTCTTTCTGATGTGATGCTGTTGCCACCAGCAGAGATGAAATGCAGAGTTACTGAGTTATACATACCAACTGTTAACCGTATTTCTTCCTCCTGGTTGGCCAAGCCATCATAATAATATAGATCAAATCTCCGCTCTGTTTTGCAGTCACCTAGTAAATCCTTTTCCAAACAAAAAAGCACACTGAAGTGGCTTTCACTGCACACCAGCCAAATTGGGTATCTAGGGGTCTTCAGGTAACAACCAACCTAAAAGAAAGATACAAAACATTAGAACATCACGGGAGGCAGGGAGGGAAACAATTCATTGTGGAAAACATGAGATGTATAAGATCATTTACTTATTATAGTTTACAAACATTAATGAAGGCTCATTATACACTGGTGATGAAGCAGACCAGGATAGCTCTGGTAAATCATGGAACATATAAAGCAAGTATCTGGCCTTGAGTTATAGGCAGGTAATGAAATCCCGCTGTAGTATCCTTACAGCAAAAAGTACATATCCCAACATGTGTTGATGATCACAACAAAAAGGAATCCTGCCCACTGCAATAGCTATAAAACCGCAGTGTGTTTAGGTCAAGAATACTACATGAGATCAATGGGAGACCGTGCTCTTATGCAACAGTACCTGGAAGCCAGGCAAGAGACTTCATAGGATCTCAGATGACATGGGACACCCCTGTGTGGTTAACTAAACTGAGCCCAAGTATCTTTTCTTAGATTAAGAATATAGTACTTTCCCTTCATTTTAGCATCTTGTTCTAGCTTCACAGTACAGATATGTAAAATATTTTCAGCTACTAAAAGAAAGCAATAACAGAAGCAAAATTGATTCATTATTCTTAAAAATGAAATATTCTTAGCTGAAAAAAACAATGATTTCTTTAACAGATGCCTTTTCTAAGCCTTTGTCCTCCTCTTGAAAGTTTGAAAGTATACTTATTTATAAATATCCTAAATATTCTGTATGAAATTGCATATAAATTATTCTCATACTCAAAATGCTTTAAACTACAATACTCAAGAACTTTAAACTAGAATTGATGGAGGAAGGGGATACCAACAGGATTGCATTTGGTAAGCCACGAGCTGGCATGGCATCACCTGAGGGTGGCAATACTAATGCAAATGTTTACGTCGCTCCTGGGAGCACAGAGGGCACAGGAGTGTATCTGAAGTGCTTGTACACCAACACACACAGTATGAGAAACAAACAGGATGAACTGGAAGCGTCGGTCAGCTCCCAGAGCTATGATATCATTGATATTAGTGAGACTTGGTGGAACGAGTCCCATGATGGGACTTCTGGGATGGAGGCTACAGGCTGTTCAGGAGGGATAGGCAGGGCAGGCGAGGTGGAGTTGTTGCACGTAAGGGAGAGGTTTGATTGCAGAGCCCTTATAGTTAGTGATGATGTGGTGGAGAGCCTCTGGGTAAGGATTAGGGGGATGGAAAACAAAGGAGATGTTGTAGTGGGTATCTACTTCTCATCACCTAGCCAGGATGTAAGCACTGATGAGTAATTCTATAGGCAATCAGGAGAAATTTCTGGAATGGTAGCCCTTGTCCTTATGGAAGATTTCAACTTCCCAGACATTAACTGGGAATATCATACTGCTGTGACAAGCAGGTCTTGGAAATTTTTGAGGTTTGTAGGAGATAACCGCTTGTCACAGGTACTCAGTGAGCCAACTAGGAAAGATGCCCCCCTAGGCTTGATGTCTGTGAATACAGAAGGACTTATGGGGTATGGGATGGTATGTGGCTGTCATGGCCACAGTGATCATGAAATGGTTGAGTTTAAAACTTTCAGTGTAATGAGAGAAAAGGACAGCAGAATTGCTACCCTGGACTTCAGGAGAGAAAACTTTAAGCTCTTCAGCTATTTAGCAGAATATCCTGGGAATCTGCTTTTGAGGGCTTACGGGTCCATGAGTGCTGGTCAGTCTTTAAGAACCACCTTTTAGAAAAACAGGAGCAGGCAATTCTACTGTGTCGTGAGCCAAACAACAGGCACAGAAGACCAGCTTGGCTGAACAGGGAACTCCTCGTGGAGTTCAAGAGGAAAAAGGAACTGTATGATCTCTGGAAGAAAGGTCAGGTTTTGCAGGAAGACTACAGAGCTGTGGTTCATTTATGTAGGGAGAAAGCACGAAAGGCCGAAGCTCAATTAGAGTTGAAACTGGCCAGAGATGTTTCAAATAACAAGAAGGGTTTTTTTAAGTATGTTAACAGCAAGAGGAAATCTAAAAAAAACATTGGACCGATACCTGTTGAAGATGGTCATCTGATTAATAGGGATGAAGAAAAAGCAGAGGAATTCAATGCATTTTTTTGCCTCAGTCTCTAATAATGCTGACAGACCTTGGGCTGCCTGGTACCCTGAGTCAGAGGACCACAAGTGTGGGAACAGTGACTTTCCGTTTGTGGACACTGAAATTGTAAGGGATCAGCAGTATCAGCTGAATGTCCACAAGTCCATGGGGCCTGATGGGATTCATCCCAGAGTTATGAAGGACCTAGTGGATGTTATGGCAGGACACCTCTCAATCACGCACCAGAGGTTTTGGGAGTCTGGAGACGTCCCTGGTGACTGGAAGCTAGCCAATGATCTACAAAGAGGGCATGACGGAAGACCCAGGGAACTACAGAGCTGTCAGTCTAACCTCAGTTCCTGGAAAAATTATGGAGAAGATTATACTGGGTGCTATTGAAAGGCACTTAAAGAATAATGCAATCATCAGGCACAGTCAACAAGTCCTGTTTAACTAATTCGATATCCTTCTATGATAAGGTCACCCAGCTAGTGGATCAAGGGAATATGGTGGATGTAGTTTTTCTGGATTTTAGTAAGGCTTTTGATACTGTCCCTTACAGCATCCTTCTGGAAAAGTTGTCCAACTGTGGGATGAGTGGGTTTACGGTGCACTGGGTGCAGAACTGGCTGAAGGGCAGAGCTCAAAGGGTTGTAGTGAATGGGGCTACATCTGGCTGGCAACTGGTCACCAGTGGTGTTCCTCATGGTTCAATTCTAGGGCCAGTTCTGTTCAATATACTTACTAATGATCTGCGTGCAGGAGTTGAATGCACCATTAGCAAGTTTGCTGATGATACCAAACTGGGAGGTGCTTGTTGACTCTGTTGAGGGACAGAAGGCCTGGCAGAGGGATCTAGATAGATTGGAGCATTGGGCTATGATTAACGGGATGAAATCTAACAAGTTGAAATGCTGAATTCTGCACCTAGGATGGAGTAATGCTGGGCACAAGTATGAACTGGGAGAGGAGTGGCTGGACCGCAGCCCTGAAGAAAGGGATCTGGGGGTGCTGGTCAGCAGCAGGCTCAACATGAGCCAGCAGTGTGCCCCGGCAGCCAAAAAAGCAAACCACATCCTGAGGTACATCCCACACAGTATAACCAGCCGGTCAAAAGAGGTGATTATGCCTGTATAATGTATTCGGCATTGGTGTGACTGGAGAATTGGAGTACGATGTGCACTTCTGGGACGCACGGTTTAAGAAGGATGTGAAGGTCTTTGAAGTCCAGAGTAAGGCAACAAAGCTGGTGAAAGGACCGGAAGGAATGTCCTATCAGGAGTGGCTGAGGACTCTGGTCTTGTCTAGTTTGGAGAAAAGGAGGTTGAGAGGTGACCTCATTGCTCTCTGCAGCTTCCTAAGGAGGGGACGTGGAGAGGGAGGTGCTGATCTCTTCTCCCTGGAGTCCAGGGATAGGACACGTGGGAATGGTTCAAAGCTGCACCAGGAGAGGTTTAGATGGGACATTAGGAAGCATTTTCTTACTGAGAGGATGGTCAAACACTGGAACGGGCTTCCCAGAGAGGTGGTCGACGCTCTAAATCTGTCAGTGTTTAAGAAGCATTTTGACAATGCCTTTAACAATATCATTTAACTTTTGGTCAGCCCTGAATTGGTCAGACAGTTGGACTAGATGATCATTGCAGGTCCTTTCCAACTGAAATAGTCTATTTTATTCTAGTCTACTTATTTGAAGCATTGTTCTTAAATCTACCAGCTATTTAAAATTTGGGCTACTACAGCAATTATTTGGATTTGTAAGTAATTGCTTTTATCTATATATGTACCCATTTATCAGTTTAATCAGGTTTTTTTGCTGCTTCACCCCACAGTCTTTAAGGTTCAAGTCCAGCAAAGGATTGAGGCTAGTTTTATGTCTATTTAGGCTTATATCTATTACTTCTCATGGAACTTATGTTTTAAGGCAGACATATATATGCTTCAATACCAGGGGGAGTGTATCTATGGTTTTGAAATGTAATACATGCTGATACAAAGAGTCTTGGAAGTTTCCTACATCCCCTGAGGTCAGTTAATCTCTTATACTTTCTTCTCCTCACACTAGTGTGTTCTGAGACAGATACCATCTTCTTACTGCGTGCTGCTGCTTTAAAGCTGCAGCATCAGTTAATGATATTAGACCCTTCAGTAGTAACTTCTCAGTAGTTCTGAGAGTAAAAATGGTGATTAGATTGCTTAATGTAGCAAAGAAACCTTGTTTCTTCCACCTAGGATTTTAATATTCAGCTACAACAGATATTTATTGTTAGCTATATTCCTGTCATTGAAAGCTGTTTTCTAAGTTCAGAATAATACTGTTTTGTCCCCCATTGAATTGTTGGGTTTTGTATCTTTAATAAATCGCTCAGGGAAACTAAAAAACAAAATAAAACTTTTTGCTTTTGGTGGAATGTTTCTGACTGCAGCTCTGCTTATTATTCTTATAGTAGACAGAATCACTACTGTGCAGGACGCTGGGTATAACCATATTTATTTTATTCCCAGTTCTATGTATCCTTTGCTAAACAGATATTGCCCTGCTGGTAGCTACCAATCTGCAAAACAAGGAATGGCAGGCAAGTGTGCAAATAGACATGCACAGAAATGTAAGATCAGTTTCTGTCTCTGTAATGCAGACACATGGACCAAAGGAACTTTGCTAGTTTAGAGTTTTGGGGAGTTTTGAAGACGTTTGCATAGTAATATGGTTAAGTGATATAATCTACAGAAATCATGTCTGCCTATTTCTACCTTTACCTTTGCCACTATGGGATCTAAATCATGCTTCAGCATATGCAGTGGGTGCTAGTGGAAACTGGAGGGCTTTTAACAGAAAAATTCTCCTACATGTTTTCTAGATAAAGATTCATGGATACAGCTTCCACAGTACAGCCCTCAGTTCCTCACCTTCGGCACACAGGTGCAAATGTAATCTAATATACTGCTAAAGGGCAGAAGCCAACATATATGCTGTTGTAATTAAAAAACTAAACAGCATCTTATGTGATAAGCAGTGTGTGAGGTTTTCATTATTGAGATTTAGAATTTATATCTGAAGTACTACATGCGTACAAAATCAATTATCTGATGTTAGATAACAAGTCTCTAGCTAATTAAGTAACTGTTCCCCGACTCATTACTTCGCTAATATCTACTTAAAACAGCCTTTTATACAACAGTTTTGCTTTTTATGTAAATTCTTGGCTTAAAAGCAAAGAAATTTTTTACAAGCTTACAAAAATACTCATAACAGGAGTTACCAAAAAGGGAAATATGCAGATGCAACAAAAGATGGCAAATTAGAGGGATATGGATGAGAAGATTCAGTCTCACAAACATGTGTATTTCAATATGCAGATAAATCAAAACCAAAAAGGAACTGCCAGTCTTTTCCTAAAAATGTGTTCTTCCTACATATGCCTGCTAAAGTAACTTCCAAGCTTCATCAAACAGCATTTGACAAAACAAGATCAGAGAGATACAGAACTGTTTCAAAGCACACATCCACTCCAGTTCTTACTCACATGAACAGTCCTATTGAAGTCAGGACAAATTGTTCAGATGAGAAAGGTCTGGAGGAACATTTTCCAAATATGTACACTTTTCAATTACAATGCTTGCAGAAGAAGGCAAGGGCATGAACTTTAAGACAATAAGGAGAGTATAAAAACATTGCAGGTCAAATCCTCATCTCCCATAAAAAGGGAGATGTCTTAATTTTAGTTACATCAATTATACTAGTTGAGGATTAGCTGCTGCCTTTAACATTAAGTTGCATTCTAGCTGTTGGCTGGTCACTGCAGGTTTGCTTCTCCCCAAAACCACTGGCCACTCTGTCCTACTATCGTCACCTTCCAGGGGCTTCTGGTTCTCAAGATACCTCAGGTTATTCCTACATTCCAGCTTTAAGGCCAAGCAACATGGAATGGTTTTTATCGATAAGGCTAAAATTCCTTCCTCTCCTCAAACGTTACTTTGTCTAGACTTCCTATAAGGAACTTCCCTCTCCCACAGCATTCTCCAAAACATGTCCAGGTTTCTTCTACAAAATATAATTCAGAACATGCTACTGGTAATGCAAGGGCAATCGTCATTGTGAGGGTTCCTTTGCCCGCTTCTTCAAGCATCAGTTATTGAGTAGACTAAAAGTATGTCCTCATTTAACTGGTGCAGCTGGCGAGTGGTGTGTGCTTCTTCAATTGCCTGGCCAGGTTGCTTGGTGGTAGTGATCCTGGAATATAACAGGACCTTGAAGCATGATAGGGAAGAAAGAGCATGAACAACCAGCATTCCGACTCCTCAGGAAAACCTTTAGACTCCTCAGGAAACCGTTTAAACTCAGTGAGAGTGTGTGTCATCCAACAAGTGCTTACCAGAGAACGGGGGCCCTTCTTTCCAGCTGTTGTATGCTGCCCTATGAGTGTAATGCTGGCTCTGACTTCCAAAGGCAAACCAGGGATATGTGACTTGAATCTATTTTATTAAATAGTATTATTTTTCTTAAGGGTTCAACAGCTGTATTTCTACTTTGCAGAACATAAAAAAAAAAACCCTTTTTTTTTTTTTTGCTGCTTGCAGTATCCTAATGCATTAAAAAGTAATAACGCATCACTATTCAAATATTTGTTTTCAAACATGCTCATTAATCTTCTTCAGGCAAAAAAAAAGTAAGGGGGGAATGAATTAAGTGTCTTTTCAAGCTGCATGTTTTTGATTCCTATGGAAACTTCACTAACCCTAATCCTCTCCCTTACAAAACCCTTAAGAATGCTCATAAATTTCAGGGACACAATTCTCATCTTCGGAAAATGTCAACCTTTCAAAGGCAAGCACCTTCAAAGGGCTCATTTTCAACACTACGGGTGGTCTTTTTCCACATCTGACTTTAGTGTGCATTCACACAATGGTGAAATGAAATCTACAGACAAATATTTATTCCTGGAGAATTATTCCAATATATCTGCCAGAATGCAGATGCCATATGGTACTCCACCATTCAGATTTTATTTGCTCATTGAACAAGGCTATCTTTTGCCATGTATATACCAAAGGAAACAAACAAGAAATATAACCAAGATTCTGTGTTTCTTGGACTCCATTACACAATTTACCTTGAATAGAAACAAACATTAGGTTATCACTCCTATGCAGTGGCCATGATTCAAAGAAGAGGAGGAGATCCTATCAAAACCAAGGGATCACTGGGTATGTGATGTTAATGCTAATATGATGGCATTTTTCTCCAGGAGTTTTGTTATCACTTAATAGAATTTCACTTCCTTGCTTGTTGGACTTTTTTTTTTTAATTAAATTTATAATCACGTTTGTTAGCCTGAATACAACTGTTATAGATGCTTATTTTCCAAAGTAATCATACAGTGCAGTACTGAGACCCATACGATTCCACAAAGGTCTGGGTTCTGTCAAACAGAATAATTGCTAATTCTACTGAATCCAATAGGATAGACAAAAGGATAATTACACAAAACTTTCACAGTTACAGGCCACAGCCTATTGTTTGTTCTGCCAATGTTTTTTCCCTGCAATTGCAATGACCTTTACTGCATTAATATTAAACAATGTTCCAACAGTGTTAAGACTGAAGTGTCAATGGTGTAAAAACAGATATCCTTGCAACAGCCCTTGGGTTATCAAGAACACTACTGATTCAGTTCACCTACTCCACCAGCACTATTAAAACACCAGGTCAGCCACATTACTATTATCTTTGCATATAGTTAAGGGACACTGTGAGGGTAAAGTTATTGCCATTAATATGTACTTGATTTCAATCAGATTAAGAAAAATAAAGTTAATGCTCACAAGACCTGACATTCAGAGTATGCATAATTTAATGACTATGCCAAGCTAAGCAGAAATTGAAGAGTTTTTAGCCATTTATAAATTGTAGTAGAAAACACTACTGCCACGTGGGAGCCCTAGATCATTTCTCTGCAGCTTTGAATCCATTTTGTTGTAGAAAAGGAAATATTTATGATAATGAAAGGGGGGAGGGTGGGGAGGGAAACATTAATGAAGAAGAATAGAAGGGGATGTGTGTTTAATGCCAGGACTACCAAACCAAAGAAAGGCTCCTGGAAAGCATTGGCTTTTGACTAAAGTTCTCTTATGCTGCTACAACATAAAAGACAACAGGAGTTTTGGCAAGGAAAATAGATGTCAGGGTGCCAGGTAGCCTCAGGATCTTTTCTTTATCCTTGTCCCATTCTGCTGCTTTTCTGGTATGTTCCATCAAGTGAAGAAAATGTTGAAGGAGATTCAGACCCTCTCTCAGACTTCAGTACTTCTCCATTCCCTCAATAGATATGAGAGTTTATAATTCATTTCAGTAAGTTACTTCACTGCAATGACAAAGACAGGTCAAGATTCAGTCCACTTAACTCTTCAGCATCTATTTCTAGGCCTTCTAACTTAGGTTGGTCCCTAGGCTTTGGCTGTCTGTAAAATCAAACAAGAGATGGGTATTGTTAGAAATTTAGACCCCCCCTGTTCACCAGCTATAAAGGGAGTTGGCTGGACTCTTACCTGAAGCATTTTCAGCCTATAAAGAACCTAAAGTTAGATGGGATAAATCCAGATCCAAATGCAGGTGTTTGTAATCCAGAGAGACATGGAAAATATTTGACTTATCATTTTCTGTTTTGTCTGTTTGCAAAGCATGCAGGACTCTTTTAAACATGTGGGGTTTGTTATTCTTATTGTCTTAAATAAAAACTCTGTGATTCTATTTTATTTGGAAAGATGTTGACAAGAAATCAATGCCAATATCCCAGCAACAGTGATTGGCCTCTGGGAAAATAACTGTCCATGGATAAGTAGGAGGACAATAGGACTTCATTTAAGAAAATTTCAGTTCCAGGCTACAAAGGGAGATGTAAAAACAAGGAATGAAGAACAGACTTTTTAGACGGACAATGCTTTGTCAGCCTTGTTTCAGTCAAACTTGTATGAATCACATGTTGTTGCCCACAGTGGCGCTCACAAACATCTTACATAAATAGCAGGATCCCTTGCTGAATGCATCTACGCGACACAATATCTACCGCATATCCATTACTGAAAAATAAGCAGAAAATTAAAACCAACCATCAGCTTCCATTTTGCACATGCATATTTTTGCTGTTGGTTTCTTAAATGAGATGGTTAAAAACCTCTTTCTAAACTTCCCCCTCCGCAACCCCACCAATGACCTGGCTTGAATCCAGTCCATCTGACTGAGAAAGGCGCCTGTTTAGCAGACATATTTCCCAGCGAAGAAGGTTATAGGAAGGACGTTCCACAGGGCAAATAAACAGGTGAGGTGCCAGAAGACAGAGCATGTGTGCTGAATTTAATAATTCAAGTAGGTCTTGTTATAGCACAGAGTGTGCTGGTTTCATCAAAAGGACCAAAGATAATATTTCCCATCTGTGGAATTTTAATGAATAAATTCTGTTTATTTATGTTTCTCTCTCTTTTTGAAAAGAAATAGGAAAAATGAGCATAACTTCTTTGTCAAATGCCACGTTCTCTGTTAATTTTCAGAAATACAATAACATAAAAGCATCAGTCTCTTAAAATGCTGACAGCTCAGACAGAGTCTTGGACATTGTCAAGAATCAGAGTAGGGTGAGTTTGGGAGGTCAGATGATAGGAGGTTTAACTACTCTATCAGGACAGGTTAAAAGCAGGAGAGAATCAGTGAAGACAAAGAAGAACCAGAGTCAAGGTTCAAAAGAGACAAGTAACCTTGAATACTTCATGTACAACAGCACATACTTAAAGTGGTTTCAAAAAGCATTTCCGAAGGATGGCCAAATTCATCAGCCAGGATTGTACTAACTTTAGAACGAGAGATTCAGCAGACCTGTATTCTCTTCCCAGTTCATCAACTAGCTTATTGGATGATTTATTGGGATAAGCACTTCGACTTTTGTTCATCTGTTACCCCCCCCTGTAAAATGGTAATGAAACTTGCCTCTTTTGCAAAGCAGACATCTATTCATAGGAAATGACACATAAATGCTAGATATTATTATTATAATTATTAATGATAATAATGAAGATAGTAGTACCTTTTTGATTTTGCAGATGAGAATGCACGTTATTTTTGCCTTTTGTCACTGTTAGTCTCTTAAATGATCTGGTATAAATATGATGAGCATCTGTTTCCATCTGTTTCTACTTTTAACATCACAATAAGTTTTGAAAAGAGCATTTCATCATTCAAAGTTTTTTCACCTGCAATTTTAATGCGGCATTGAGGCCAAAGACTCTGACCCAAATGCAAGGACTGTCTCAATCACAACTTCTATAATTGGCCCTGTCCACTTCTGTGCCTCACCCTCTTCTCTGAGGTCTTGTCCCTGCTGCAGAAACGACTCAGCTTCCCCGGGACTACTGCTAAACTGCCGCATGATGCAGCCCAGCAAGGAGAGGAAAACCTGCACTAGTTTTCTGTGGACTGACCAGCTTTTGGAAATGCTTCTATTGCTTTAAGAGCTCTAAAGAAATCCCAGGAAACCTAAAATCTGAATTTAGGCTTCTTAGTTAAATGTGTAAGATCAGATGGAATTAATATAGCTTAAACATGGGCTTAACACAGAGAAAAGAAATCCAAGGATGTGTGACTTGCCTACTGAAACATAACAGAACTGGACTTTTAGCTTTTTTTTCATTAAAATATGGAATCTCACTATGAAACTAAATGTTTGCATATGAAATACATTGAATGAATCCATCTGTCATTGTGAAACAATTTGCAACAAGTAATTACATTACAAAAATTATACTGAGCATGGTGATACGTTAGGACTAAGAGTGATGATTAGACATTAACAATTCCAGACAAATTACATGAAGCACACATTTTTCCAATCAGCAAAGATAACACATTCAGTACGAGCCACTGAAAGAGATTACTGGCTCAGCAACAGAGGGATTCTTCAGGCAAACACTGGAGAAAAGGGACTGATCATTTTGTTTTGATTTGCTACTGTTGAAGTTTGACAGAAGGGTTAATTAAGTTCTCATGCCCTTATGACATTTTCAACTCAGAAGACACGCCAAGGAAACCGTGGACTATACAAATACTCTACGTTTTAGACACGGAAGATAAAATGGTATAGAAATCTTTCTCTATGTGATTTTACTGCATCCAGCCTGGTATCTTGCATACCTCTTCCTAAATGCATTGCTAAGTTGGAAGAAGTCTAGAGTAGAGCAATAAAAATAAGGTTTGGACAGGATGTACTGATGAAAAAGGGAGGAACTGTTACATCAGCTTGCAAATGTCTAGCGGATGAGGATGAATTGTTTAAGGGGCAGGTTGGATTAGGAGTGAGAACGATAATCAGAGGAAACTAAGTAAATGAACGGTCAGTAGCCAACAGTAGTATATCCAAAGCACAAGCTGTGCAGTAGGTAATAAGGTCTCCACGTTTGCAGGTGCTTGCAAATCTGTATTTGCACCTCCTCCTATTTTAAAGTACAGATGTATGAGAAAAAAGGTAAGATTACAGTTATATGCACTACAATCAACTACTAAACGTACATCTGAACAAAAAGACAGGAACTTCATGGATACAGATTTGTAAAAGAAAGCCTACTATATAACAGGACATAAAAATATCCTGAATTATCCCCTGAGAGACTGGCTGGATATGACCTAAAGGGAGTTTTCCAGCTCTAATGTCTATGATTCACCATATATCATGTTCAGAATTTTCTTACTCCTGGAAACAACAAAAAAAAACCCAAAACCCAAAAAATGACAGTCCTTTTCCATTACTGGTTTCAGTTACCATCCTCATAGCCACAGCGTAATTGGATTCTGAATCCACTTACTGAAACACTGAAAGGAAGAAAAGAGTCAGTTTGAAAGACTGACAGGCAAATGCTATTCTCAGTTCCAGCACTGCAAACTATTGGTGACATTAATTTTTTCTGAATTGGTCTAAACTTACATCTCTGTAACAGAAACCAGAATCTGGCCCCTCATGCTGAAGCCACAGTAGAGAGGCCAAAAGCCCCAGACCTGAGGCCAAAATCTAGCAGAATCTGACTTTTGTCCTAGTCCTAAGGCAGGAATCGCAGCATGCGCTGAGATGTCTGAACTGCAATGTGGAGCACTGGCAGACGTTCTCAATAAAAAGCAAGACAATTTGCATCAGATGCCTAACCAGTGTAGACTGAAAAAAAAAGCAAACTACGTCTGTTGGCGTTTCTGTAACTGATTAAGAGTCACTGGCTTGGAAAACAGATCTCTGCTCATGAGTCCAGCTCCCATGCAAGGGCACAGTAGTAGAAGAAACAGACCCCATCCACCATATAATTTGCAGAATTAGTGGAAGATGGTGTCTGATTTTCCGGGTAACTTTTGTTTTATTTTTAGAGGGCAGATGGGAAAGAAATAGCTTTTACCTGCACTGACCTCATTTACCATTTTGCTACTTAGAAGTCATTTTCCTCACTAGAGAATGGAAAAAATGCTACAGTGGTGCATAACCATTTTTTGAGGTTTTAAATGTTACATTTTTTATAGAAAAGGACAAGGAGCTTGAACTAGACACAGAAGCTAATTTATTTTTAGTCCTGTTTCTTTTGAATTAATCTGATTTGGATACACTGATATGCCATCTTGACTGAATTTAAGCTTTATTATAATCTTGTGAATAATGTAAAGGATTGTGTTAACTAAAAATAACAAAAATTATAATTTGCCAGTAGTAGGAAAATGTAACCTTCTTTAGTCATATGGGAAACGGGTAAAAATCAAGCTTTGTTTTCAGTTGCACATTTATATTAGATCAGAACAAACAAATTCTTTGCTAATCGCTTTCAAATTTTTACAGAGGTACTGACTGCAAATCCAGATGGGACTGTTACAGTTATCTAACCTAGCATCTAACACAAGCAAGAGAATTTCAAATAATATCCTTGCATCAAACATAAAATTTCTGTTTAAGATGTCTTTAGAAAAGATGTCCATCTTGATGACGATGTGCGTTGATAGCGAACCTGTGAAATGCTTCCACAAATTTTTCCAGAGGTAAATTCATGGCTGTCACTTCTTTGAAAATTTTAATCTATCTTTTAATTTTCATTATGACTACAATTAAAATACTGATTTCAAAAACACATTAAAGGGAACATTCCCATTATATGACAACTGTTTTAATTGTCTATTAATTTTTTTTTACTGCTAATATGACCACCATTACAGCATGGAGTAGAGGATTCAATCAATCTGGTTCCCATTCACATAGGAACTTGTGGAAAACTGAATACTTAAGGTGAATTTGAGTTCCAGATTCAGTTGCTTATATATACATGACTAGGATATAGGTGTCCACGTGTGAGCTGGGTGTCTCAACTCCACTATAATCAGTGGAGAGCTAGTGAATACAGTCAGTGAACTTGTCCAGCTCAGCCTAGAGTACGCAATTATGTTTAGTCAGCTGGACAGCTTTTAACTCCGCGGACTGCACTGAGCAGGTCCTAGTTCATGTATACAGATCTACACAGTAGCCACTTAAACAGAAGTGTTAGTCTGTAAGCTGGCTCCCGCTTCAGGAGATCAGCTAGAAAATGGCACAGGCATGTAAAATTTGAGATGCTGTAGACTACTCAAGTCATTTACCATGGTGTGGCATTTGTGACACAGAACCTGTATCCAGAAGGGAGACCATGCTCTGCCTTGGGGCGTCTAAAACAGCGCTAGATGCCTCTGAGTGAGCAACTGAATCAAGCCCACAATTTCTTAGCTGCTATACTCACTCCAAGCCAATTTTAAATTCAATTGTTTCCTTTTTAATTAAAATCAGAAGAATGGAAAGCATACCTGACAAACATCATAGTGCTCGAAGAGAGACAGCAAACCAATATCACTGCGGCTTGTGATACCTTTCAAAATTGTGATATTGCCATTTCCAGAGTCCAGCTCTATCACATTGTTGAAAACATTGGACACAGCTTTGCCAGTCAAAAGCAAGTTCACCAATTCCTGTTTGTGACATGTTTAAAAAAAAACACAAACAAACAAACAAAACAGCAGTTAAACATCTTGTCTCTACCAGACATCAGTACACGATTGATTCAGGATTGGTAAGTGTAACAGACTCTTAATTTATTTGGTGGCTTTAAGTTTAGGTTTAGGATTAGGATTGCTTATAAGAAGTTTTCCAGGTATTTTGGGGAAAGTCTACTCCCAAAGTAAAATGCAGAATATTACCGGAGTTTTCAATATTCAACTTTCCAGAGGCAAACTGCTGATAAACAATTAGTCTTACAACTTTCAACCGTCTCATATTAGTGTTGTGTGTTTTTTTAAATTAAAACATTTTGGTGTCCCTTTTTCTCTACAATGAAAGCTACACCATGAATGATATACATTAAAAGCCTGTACAGTTACATGTGCTTAGTGATGTATTTTGTATGTTGGACAAGATATGTTACAAGATTTTTTTTTTTCTCACTGATTATTTCTGGATGAAGTTAACTCTTATTCAGTAAAAGACATTCATCCATATGGCATCACATCTGGTCCATATCACTAATATGCTCGTACTTACTGTAGCAGATTGTTGATTATTTCCTCTCCAATTGAATTGGAAGTACAGGTGTGTCAGAGGCTAAATACATGTGAGAGGTGGGGGTGTGTGCATGTGTGCATGCGAGTGTGCATAACATTCAAGGATCAGAGACACTAGATATTTTGCTTAGCATAAGATCCCGCAAGGGCCAGCTAGGATGTAACGGCACGTAACGGTATCTAGCAGCAGACTGTGCTACAGCAGTGAACCAGCTTACTATTAATAAATAACATATGTCAAGAAACATGAGGGGAAATAAGAAGAAAGTTTCCAGAAAAAATGGTCCAAATTACCATGCCTGAAGACATGAATAACACTGCTATTGCCAGTTTGGACTTAATGTATGATTTTAAAAATACTGCACACATTTATAGCCCCATGTTTCTCCTGAAGGACTCTCCAAAGTTTATAGGTTCTTACTGATGTTTTTAGGACTTCTAATCTACCAGTGATGTTCCACCACCTTTTTAAGGAATCACCGCATAAGCACAGTATAAAAGTCTTCTAGCAACAGTACAAGAGAAGAACATGAAGCTTGCCTTTTGCAGCCAAAATGGCATTACACTTAGTAGCTGTGGACCATATTCAGCCCACGCAACTGCCCATGTTCCAGCTTTGGGGGAATCTGTGTCCCAGAACTTTGGGATCTACATTCCACTTATGTGTCCAAGACAAAGTGTTTCCAACTGGGTGGATGCCTCCGCAGACTTAAAGCCAGTGGGACACATTTGGCACAGGACAGAAGCTGGTATTTAGACTACATAAAGTTGTGGTCCTAAGTGTCAGACAGCGCTTCAGACTGCTTATTTTCAAGCACATGTCTTTTAGACACACCTATAATAAGTCAGCATCTCCAGTTTGAAGTACCAGTTAGCTTCAGTCAGCATCAGCACAGTTAGCTGGGCCGTGACTTTTTACAGAGGAACCGTACAATCAGACATGCAACCTCAGTCATCTTTCTGAAATGGCAGGGAGGAAACACAGTTTGCAGTCTCAGCACTAAAATCAACTAAGGAGCCAGATGAGAGGAGTACGAGCACATGCACATACAGGTACGGACACACGCAGACCAGAAACGCAGGCCAAAAAGCAGAGGCTCTGAAACCAAAAACAACAATATGCCAATACACAAGGAAAAAAGAATAAAGGATGAAGGTGCTTGACACTATGGGGAAAAAGGAAAACCACAAGGAACTTGAAACAAGAAATGCCATCTCTTCCCAGAGGTCAGTTCACAGCTCTGCATGCAGAGGCGTATGACATCCCCAAGACCTCACGTTTAACTTACCTGAGTGCAATAGCCATGGCTGCCAATCAATCGGTTTGTAAGTACATCAAAATCATTGCGCACCCTGAAAAGGAGTGGAGTATACAATTAAATTTAAATACAATTGCTTCATTTAGAAGCAATTCTCTTTAGACTGAATGTCTCTAAAATCTTGGCGCAAAAAAACCCCAAGCTGCTTCCCAACCTATATTTTGGAAGTCTTTCAAAGTGATTTTTGGCATGGTAAAAAAAAAAGTGTATATATCAACTAAACCTGTGGCAAGCAAAAGTTTGTTAGAGCTAGACTAAAGAAAATAGCTGTAAAGGAGAAAAGAAGCCATTATGACCACTACTTAGAACTTTAGAACTTTAGAAATTAGAACTACTGGACTACTTGTCTTACAGAATTACAGAATCACAGAACAGTTGAGGTTGGAAGGGACATCAACTTGTCCAACCCCCCACTCAAGAAAGGCCACCCAGATCCAGTTGCCCAGGACCATGTCTAGATGGTTTTTCAGTATCTCTACGGATGTAGACTTCACAGCCTACCTGGGCAACCTATTCTAGTACTCAGATAAGGTGTTCTCACAAATTGCATGTATTTGTTATTCCTATCATCAATACTTGGAATATACTCACAAACTGAAGATGATATAATCTATACATTATATTGTCCATGAAAAGAAGAAGGAAAAAAAAAGACTCTAGGGGTACACATTTATAATACTGCTGTGTGGTCCCTTCTTCTATTTTATGACATGAAAGAGAAAAGTGTGTGAAATTGCATTATTGATAATTATGGAGTAACAGCTCGCAAAACTAAGTTCCCTCTCCCAGAACTCCTGGAATTATTGAATTAGTGATTGGTTGATGACCTAAAAAATATAGGTTTTAACTGTGATCATTTTTATCCTGCAGCTACAATGTAATTGCAAACATTATTTTATACATAAATAAATGTCTAATCTAGTTTTGAGAAAAAACAGTGTACTATATCCTGGGACAGCTATGGCAATAAACTCCATAGATTAGTTCTACGGTTCATAAAGAAGCTATTTCCTTTCGGTATAAAATATGTTGATCTCAATTGTTTTGTCTACATCCTTATTTTGGTATTGTTACAAAGGTAGAGAGAATGCCTGAATGATCATAAATTAAAACTTAGTTATTCTACACACATCTGGTCTTCTCAGTCTCATTTGACATGCAAAATATTCTATGCACCCAAATATTTATATTTCCTGGCAATTAGCACAATTATTAAAAAAAAAAAAAATAAAGAGTCGAACTGATGTAGTTAGAGTAGACCTAGCTAGAAATTTCCCTTCAACAGTGCTACACTTGCTCTGTTCAAAAATTGATTCCCTAAGCAAAAAGCTGGGACATTCCCTGTCTTCACCCCAAACTTTATATAATTATTTTCTCATGGGATTTCTTTGAAAGCCAGAATCAGAATGTAATATATAAGATTTCCAGCCCTCATGATACTTACAATCATTCAAATCAAATCATAGCCATAAAACCACAGTTCTCCTTTTAAAAAAAATATATTTTTAAGATAATTTACAGGTTTAGTCTCAGTCATAACAATGAGCCACAATAACATCTCTTGCTAGTGTGAAATCAAAGAACAGACCACGGAAAGTGTGCCTGTGATATGGAAAATTCTCTCATGCAACACCGCAAGGAATGGATGAGGTGATAATAATCTTTGGATTTTGGCCATTCTTTAGTTTTAGAAACAGTTTCATCTTGAAAACGCCATAGCCTTGTTTGAAATGAGTAGACTATACAATATGCGTCAGTTAGGGACGATGGGACATACGACAAAGACAATAGGAGGAAGTTCTAATTTCATCTGTAGGTACAAACAATATGGGAGTTTAGAGGTGTATCTCAGATTTTCAAGAAGAAGAACATCTGCCTTTCAAATCATCTCTGCTAATGAGGAAACAAACAACAGGCATATAGCTACGAGATTTACACCTATTCTAAATGCTTTTAAGATTATTATTCATACCTGCCAAAGACTTACCGGCTTTTGTGCAGGTGTATTTATTGTGTTATAATAAAAGGTGTCAGCATTTAAGTGCAAGCACACTTCATGCATTGTAAAAATATCAGATAATGATAACAATGTGTTTTGTTTTCTGCTGGGCTGTGAAGACATTCATTGATGACAAGCAAATCTGAAGCATTTGTTCATTCTGGTGTCTTTGACAGATCATTCAGATGTCAAAACAGACATAATGAATAAATGATTACTACTAATACTACTTCGTCCCTGCATGGAATTTTCCATTTATAATTTTTAAATCACTTCAAAACAGAAAACCCCATTACTTTTAAGCCAGGAGACTTTCAAGTATCCCAGTCATCATCAGATAATGAGTTAAAGGCCTGACTCTACTGAATCCCTCCTTAATTTACAACCCAATGCTCTGCATGCTGCTTTGACAGAATCAAAGGTCAGTAAAAAGATATTACCAAAGAGAACAGTGTTAATGGTAAATATTTCTTCCTAATGCTATATCATCAGTATTTTCCAGTGTAACAGCAGTACCCAATTCTAACTGGAGAGTGAGCCAGGAGCATGCTGACTGCTGGCACAGAACGGTGGTGTTTGCTTGGTAATACTGTAAAGTCTGTGGAAAAAAAAAATCAATCAGAGAGCAAGATACTGATTTTAAAAATCTCCTGGACAAATACGTAAAATAAAGCACGTGTTCAGATATGCTGAAGCGCAATTGTCAGCAGAAATAATTTCCTGAATTGATATATAATCAAAAAGTTGACAATGAGATCTGCTAAATTTCAGATCACTCTGCAAGATCTCCCAGCTTGATTTTTATTTTTAGTTGTACTGTGCGTAGAGTAACGTGGCTTACGTCTGTACTGAAACCAGGGAGGAGAGGGTTTGAATCCTCTACGCCGCGAGTGAAGGTGTGGCTTCTGCTACGGCAGAAGCAGCCTGTTGAGATGAGAGATAGCAGCAAACACCCTCGACTAACATACTTCCTAATGTGCGTAAAGTCATCATTTCAACATTTGTGTTTCAGTTTTTGCCATGGGATCCTTGAATTGCTTAATTCTCCATTCCTCAGTGCTGGAATTGCTTAGTCCAGCTTTTCTGATATCTTGACAAAATGTGGATGTATTTTTATACACTCACAGAACCCAAATAACATGGCAAAACACGTCTCCGAAGACTTTATTAATTTTGTACTGTTCTTTTTAAAAATATTCCTACTTAAACCTTCATTTCCACCCCCCAACAGGGAGATCAGGGTGAGGCACCTATATCCTGGCACTTAACTGTCTTTTTGTTCAGCATGTAACCAAACATTTTTTTTCACATTATCACATATAACGAACGTCTTTATGGGGCAAAACCAAAAGATGTGTAAGGTGGCTCCAGAGAAAATATCTACTTTATAGAAACTGGAGAAATCTCTTCATCACAGAAAAACAAAATACATCCGGTGTGAATTACACATGCTTTTCATGTTTTCTAATGCTGCTGGTTTCTGAAATAGCCTTTCCAAAAAAATATCATTATATATTACAAATCTCATTTTCTCTCCATGTTCCTGTTGGTGATTCTGTGTTAATCCTCAGCCTTGTTGAAACTGTTAGTTTCAAGTTATAAATAATATGTTTATTAAGGATGTAAAGTACTTAGAAGTACTTTAGATTATGCATAGATGCTCTGAGCCAAACCTTCGACTGCTCTGAATTGTCACAGCCATACTGACATAACTTGCTGACTTCGAGGTGGCCGTGACAGTTCTTATTAGGAATCTGCCTCATGTTTGCAATTCATTCATCCATTCTGCGATATACAAATTATAAAAAAAAAATATTCTAAGAGTTTAAGACAGATGGACAAAAATACCAGAGTTAGAAGAAACTGTAATGGCAGTATAAACCTTAGCACTGATGGTGCACTGATAAAATAAATTACAGTGATCTCTACGGACTCTATTAAAGTTTTAGAAGTGCATAAATACAAATCCAAAATATAGATATTTTGAGCACTGGATGCTACAATATAACATAATATGTAATCAGATGAATTTTTCATAGCAAATAACACTGACTTAGATAAATAGGACATTTTAAAAATGCTTCATACACATTAATTCTCAATTTACTTCCAGGAAAATTCTTGCCAAGTCTTAAATGGAGAACATCTGAGCACTGAATATTAAATAGAAAAGTCACATACAAACCGTAACACTAGGAATAACTCCAGACTATCAAAATACGAGTTAGTTCATGTCAAATATTTACCCTAGATATCTTTTGGATTGATAGCAAAACAAAATAAAGCAATATAAACCAGAAAATGGTGCATTCAAGTAAGTGCTAGCTGTTTTATAGTCCTTAACTCTGCAGCAAAGCTGTAATAGAAAATTGGTGACCTCACTTTGTTCATGGCAACAGACAGCTATATTAACAAACACACAATTACAAGTCTATTCTGAAAATAGAATTTGGGTTGGGAGGGAGAAAAACTCATCTTCAAGCATAAGGATTTCAAATAATTACAATGGGGCTGTGGAAAATGACAGGATGGGTGACTGGCTTATTGTGTAAATGTTCCATAATATTATTTTTTTTATACTGGCACACTGCAAAGGTTTCAAATGAATGTTCAAAATAGAAGGGAAGAGCCCTTCTGGAAAAAAAAAAAAAGAAAAAAAAAAGATTGCTGTTTGGGATTCAAACCAGTGAAAGCAAGGAAGTGGCTTCATTCCTTATTTACCTTTTTTTTTTCATGTACTTGCTAATTTCACAAAGTTATTAATAAGTACATGTACTCAGGTAATCATGCACATTTAATTCATCAGCTGAGCTGTTATGGGGTGCTAACATACTATAGGAGGTATTTATATTTCAAATATATGATGTGATAAGTGATTTACTTACTGGCACATTCAACTCACTATTTCATTTTTTAAAATACATTATCTTTCTTACGAATGCAATATGTCTGCCTGTGCACAAGACATTAAGCAAAGATACTAAACCTGGATCTGCTTAACCATATTGACCCCAGGTTTAGCAAACAGCTGAATAGTACACAGTATGACAGTACACTTGCTGAAATTTGGCAAAAATATGACAATGCTTTTGCTAGTGCTCCATTTTGTAGTAGAATCACACTTATTCTTTCAGATCTTTTTAATAAATATACTTTACACCCCTAAAATCAAATCAAAATCAAAAGAGTCCATTTCTGAAATACTTTGATTTCCTGAGGAAAAGGGGAAAAAAAAGGCTGGGAAGATGACAAAGCTAATCAATCACTTAGGGACGGGCTTCATATCATTAATTTTTTTATAACTAAAGATGGACACACAAATATCAGCTAATCACTCTGGGTTTCTTTATATTTTCGTACACGGAGAGAAACTGGTACATTCTGAAGTTAATTTATGTGACCTTGCTTAGAGAATTTGCAGAGTAGAGGAAGAAACTCTACTGGAAAATCTGATGAACATAAAGGGAGCCTGCCACGACTTGGGCATGGCCATCTAATTGCTATATACCAGGGACTGGACAGATAAATCATACTCAGAAATATGCCGGCACTGCAGACAGGCTGAGTATATTTTTTTTAGATTACAAGATGAGAAATAAGGTTGCTATAGAAATGACAACACCCTGTAGTCAGCCTTGAAAAAAGACTCCTCAACTGGACAAGCCAATTACAAGTAATGCATGAAGACCTGGTTTCAAATAATCACTATGTTATAAATTTTAGCTCAATAGTAACAGAATTTAAGTATATAGATATAGAAGAATCAGAGGAAGTTCGGATGGTCAGAAGAAACCAATCAACATATGGAGCGGCTTTCATCATCATCATCATCATCATCATCATCATCATCATCATCATCATCATCATAGAATCTTTGGGTTGGAAGGGACCTTTAAAGAACATCTAGTCCAAACCCCCTGTCCCAGTGAGTAGGGACATCATCAACTAGATCAGGTTGCTCAGAGCCCCGTCCAACCTGACCTGGAATGCTTCCAGGGATG
The DNA here is from genome assembly GCF_000687285.1 of Phaethon lepturus. Classification (NCBI taxonomy): domain Eukaryota; kingdom Metazoa; phylum Chordata; class Aves; order Phaethontiformes; family Phaethontidae; genus Phaethon; species Phaethon lepturus. The sequence goes on along the minus strand of NW_010516922.1, from coordinate 48,520 downwards.
GGGCATCTACCACTTCTCTGGGAAACCTGGGACAAGGTTTCACCATGCTCCTTGTGAAAAATTTCTTCCTTTTCTCTAGTCTAAATCTGCCCTCTTTTAGTTTAAAACCGTTACCCCTTGTCCTATCGCTACAAGCCTTGCTAAAAAGTCTGTCCCCATTTTTCTCATAAGCCCCCTTTAAGCCCTGGCAGCTGCAGGAAGGTCTCCCCGGAGCCTTCTCTGCTCCAGGCTGAGCCCCCCCCAGCTCTCCCAGCCTGTCCTCCCAGCAGAGCTGGTCCAGCCCTCGGAGCATTTTTGTGGCCTCCTCCGAACTCGCTCCAACAGGTCCATGTCTCTCCTGTGCCGAGGGCTCCCGAGCTGGATGCAGCACTGCAGGGGGGTCTCACCAGAGCAGAGCAGAGGGGCAGAATCCTCTCCCTCGCCCCATGCTGGCCACACGGCTTTGGGGGCAGCCCAGGACACAGTTGGCCTTCTGGGCTGTGAGTGCACGCTGCCGGCTCATGTTCAGCTTTTTATTCCCCAGTACCCCCAAGTCCATCTCGGCAGGGCTGCTCTCCATCCCTTCATCCCCCAGCCTGTATTGATACTGGGGGTTGCCCTGACCCAGGTGCATGACCCTGCGCTTGGTCTTGTTGAACCTCATGAGGTTCACATGCGCCCACGCCTTGAGCTTGTCCACGTCCTTCTGGATGCCATCCTGTCCCTCAGGTGTGTCAACGACACCACTCAACTTGGTGTCATCTGAAAACTGGCCGAGGGTGCACTCAATCCCACTGTCTTTGTCATTGATGAAGATATTAAACAGTTCTGGTCCCAATACGGACCCCTAAGGGACACCACTCATCACCTATCTCCATCTGGACATTGAGCCATTGACCACTACCCGCTGGGTGCGACCATCCAAACAACTCCTCATCCACCAAACAGTCCACCCATCAAATCCATATCTCTAAACTGGAGAGAGAAGGATTGTGGGGAACTGTGCCAAAGACCTTACAGAAGTCCAGATAGATGACATTGGTAGCTTTTCCCTTGTCCACTGTTATGGTCACACCATCATAGAAGGCTGCTAGGTTGGTCAGGCAGGACTTGCCCTTGGTGAAGCCATGCTGACTGTCCCGAATCACCTCCTTGTCCTCCGTGTCCCTTAGTATAGCTTCTAGGAGGATCTGTTCCATTTCCTATGAGAAGAGACTATATAGAGAAGGACCATTTCACTACAAAGGGTCACAACTGATGGATTGTTCTTCAACAGAAGTTCAAAAACTCCTCAATGGTAAGGAGATGATTAAGGAACAGCTACTCACTGCCTTTCATAACATGAACTAGGCAACGCTCTGTAGACTTATTGGGCAACCGGTTCAAGCAAACAGAAGGAAAAACTCTTTCACAAAGAACGTAACTACATTGGGGAACTGATTGCCACAGGATGTTGCAAAGGCCAAAAGAATTAAAGGGTTCAAAAAGGTTTTAGAAAAATTAATGGAGGACAGGTTCATCAAGGACTAATAAACTCAATGGTCCGGATACAACTGCCAGCTTAGGAAGTCTCTGAATTACCGACTTTCGGAAACATGGAGAATATACCAGCAGAATAATTGCTTCATATTCACCCCATTTCTTACACAGTTTCCTTCAGCAGCCACAGCTTTCCACTATCAAAGACAGACTAACAGGCTAGATGGACCTTTCCTCTGATCCTGTACGGACAGTCTTACGGAACTGAGGGGCAATTATATCAACATATCTCAGATACTTCTCAGAACAATACTCGGTGTTTCTATTAGTCACGGTGTGTACTACAGCCATACTGGGATAAAGCAGAGCTGCCGAGAGGGGGAAGAAAGGAAGATGATGTTCTCTGCATCTGGCAGGTAAAATCCAGCCATCCCAGTTACACTTTTTCACAGAAAACCACATTTCTTAATTGCTATCTTGGCTTTCCATGTTTTTCTGTGGCAGCTTAGGAACCTGAAATCTAGACACACTTTGACTAGGTTTATTGAGTCACAGGCTAAGTTTACTGATACATTTTCATTTTGTACGAATATTGTTCTTTAAATTAAATAATTCTTCTCGGTCCTTCTTGTTTACTTACAACTGTTACCCACACATTTTTTAGAAAATAGTTATGTCCCCTCTCAAAATTTGTTTTTTAGGCTAGAAAAGATAAAAAACTTTTGTTCTTCTTCTGTAAGACAGATTTCTTATTCCCCTGTTCTTCCCTTTCCCTTCTCTTCTCCCAGTTTTAATGGGTGAGCCCAATTTGACATGCTTTTTTGATGAGGACGCATCAGTGCCTTGCACAGTCTATCAATATTTCTTCACCTCCTAAAACTATTTATGCTGATACATAAAGGAGTAGATCCAATGCTATTTTATAATGCTGACTCAAAGCTCAAAGTCACTGCGTGCTCCGCTACTCTTCTCAACTCTTTATCCTGCCATTTACGACTTAGGAATCCCCAAAGTACAGTAGTGAGGGGTCCCTGTTTGCATGGCCTTGTAGTTTCTATAGTTAAAAGAAATTCTTTTCTTATTACCTTCATCATGAAGCTGAGCCAACTATTTTTGTACATGATTTGTTTTCTGTATTGACAGTGCCTTTCAACTTTTGAGTCATCAGTACATTTCATTAGCACACCGCTCCCTTTTTCCAACATTACTGTAGGGAATAAAAACTAAGTTTAATCCCAGGCTGATCACTGAGGAACTCTATCAGTAATCTTCCCCACACTGATAACTTTTCTGAGTCCTTTTCCTTTACCACCTTTACAATTCTTAAAAGATCTATTATTTTCTTATTAGCAAACGACTTCTCATTTGGCATGACAGCAAATACAAGAACTTCTTATTAACTCTCCATTAAATAATTTTATTCCTTTTTTTTCAATTTAATTAACAGTTCTCCATTTGGTACTATAATTGCATGCTTTACTGAATTTCAGGCAGAATTAACCTATTTCATTTCCCACTTTAAAAAAAAGCAGCTCTTTTATCAAATCAGAACGTTAGTTCAGTCTTGTATAACTTATCTTCTATAAAATCAGACTGCATTCCCTGCCATTTTCCGTTTATCTCTGTAGTTAGTTACTCTTCAAATTTACTTCAGAATTTTGCCTACAGCTTTTCAACCTGCTGAGATACAGGCTAAGTTGCTTGGTCTGCTTTTCCACCTTTCTTAAATGTAAGCATTCTTTCCTATTACACAGTTATATGGTGACCTCTATTGTGAAAAGGTATTAAGCATCATTGTCATTGTATCTGTGATTTTAGATGCTAGTTATTTCAGTATTTACAGGTGGAGAGCATCCACTTCTCCAGACTTACTGCACCAGAGATGCAACATTACTGTATGTTTTAATGGGGCAAGTGGTATAGTATGAGAAAGCATGTAAGCTTTTCGGATCGAGCCCATTCATAAAGTCTGACAAAGCAAGAGAGAGCTCAGAAAGTCTTGCATAAGTTTAGGAATGAGACATAAGCAAAAAGATATCTGGTTTCTTTTTTCTTTCATGTTGTGTTCAATTCTACCTCCCACAAAATTAATTCAATTTCTATGCATGGATTCCATTTATCCATCTTAACTTCGCATCATGTTGCTCTCCTTACTGAAATGTAAGGCAGAATATTAATTTAGATTTGGAGCGTTTTTTACATTATTCCTAATATCAGCCACATCCACTCTACACAGAGACTTCACATCTTCTCCTGATGCTTCTTTATTGATATGATAAGGAAATTGCTTCTTGTGTAACTTCTGTGACACAAGGTCTGGGTCTGACCTTGTATGAATCACATTATTTCTGTAGTTTCCAACACCAAGACTCAGACCACTACTGCTAGACCTATTTGTTGCTCACCACACTTTTTTCATTCCTTTTTACTCTTTCTTTAGAGATCAGAAAATTCTCTTGAGAATGAGCTAATAAGCTTCCTTCTCTTCAGGCACGTTCCTCAGCTTTATGATTTATCCAGATCTATTCTAGAAGGAACTGGATGTGTCAGGAGAACAATCTTGATTTTTTCCCCTGTTGCCATAAGAAATCTTTCTGTGGCATACCTACACCAAATTTGCTATCATCCAGTATGTAGTCCACTTCTCTGTTTTGTGGACCCATGCTAGTGGCAGGCTTCCTGAATTTTCTTAATAGGGAGACAAGAGTCATATGTCTGTCCCCATTATTTGTGAGAATCCCATTCTTCTCCCCTTCCTTTATATTATTTCCCAATATACCAGTCCCTCACCTAGCAGGATGTCAAACAGAATCAGTATAACAACCTCTTTGTCTTCTTGATTCTTCCCTTTTTTGCTGAGTTTGGTTTCATTTTTTCAGTTTCCTTTACCACTAAATTTTGTTCCTTGTTCTTCAGCACAGCAAACTTCTTCAAACCTAATTCACCTCTTCCTCTTCTTTGCCTCTGTGGTCATGTTTCCACCTTGGTCACACTCCTTATCTAGCTGGCTATACAGCTTCCTTATCTTCAGATCTTATTTGACAGATGCCTCCATATTTGTGTCGTGTCAGATCCTATTCTCCTTCCTGTATCTTGTCTTCAAAATCCCATTCTACCATCATCTCTAGCTTTATTATTTTGTCCCTGGGGCCCCTCTTTCTTAACTGTTAAAAAGTGGGGTTTCTTTTAAATACATCAATGTATTCCGCTGCATATCCAGTTTTGAAAGAATATAAATCTCATAGCTTCAAATCTTGGTCCCACATCCTCTTTCAAATATTGCTAAGACAGTCTCACTTATTGTCCCTGTCTTCTTGTCTTTCTTTGAAGGAAAAACATTAACTTCTTCCAAGCAAACTCCCTTCTTTATTGCCTCCTAGCAGCTGAAGCTGCAATTTGTGCTTCATTAAGGTTCTACATTTATTAATATATTTACTAATGTAGCAAGCAATTCTTGCCCTGTGAACATCCAGCTAGAAGGGCCTCTGTCTAATTCACACAACAGAGCCTCAAAGACAAGGAAGATCCTGAAGATTATGAATTGCATGCAACCTACTGAGCAGGAAGCACAGAAGTTCACTTACCCAAACAACCAAGGACTCAGTTCTTCCCTACCAAGGACTGGATCCCACACAAACTCTTCTATTTGCTCTCCTCCCACTATTCTTGATATATCTAATCTCATGCTTCCTCCATGTTGTAAAATCACAAATGGGTCTTGGAGGGGTCTGAGACTCTCAAATATGGATTTTTCAGTTAGGTCAAGCTGCTTGTTTTTTAGCACTGTAACGTAATTGACAGCTGTTTCCCCTTAAAAATAGCTGCTTCCCTATCTTTTTCAAACACCAAAAGACTAAGCTGTAAAACCACATGATGACATGTATTTATATTACATAACTGTAAACACTGAGAGCAAACTGCTCACACACGTAATTTCCCCTTGCTCTTGGTCTACTAGGCGTTCTCAAGTAGGAGGGGGAACTACCTCTGAAAAAGTTTTCCCAGAAAACTGGCTCATAGAAAAATGTATTTCCATCAAGAACTGAGTATTGCCACATGTGACTGGATCTTTTATATGAGGTTGTAATTGCTTTTACTATTGGACAAGCCAAATGGTCATTTCACAGAAAGCCTTTCTTCACCAGCCAGATAGCATGAGGAGAGCAGGTGCATTTTAGGGGAACTCTAAATTAGAGATTGGCTCTGAGACAGGAAAAGGTGTCAGTTAAGGAAAGTGGATTGAGGGTGGAGGACCCATTGTTCCACCTGCAATTCATGCACCATCAGAGCATCACTTTCTTTTTCAATGTCCTACGTGACTGGAAGAGTTTAAAAGTCAAGTAACATGTCAGAATCAGGGTTATTTCATGGTAAATGATACAGAAAAGTATACAGAAAGGATATAGAAAAGGATACAGAAAAAAAATGTATTGATACAGATTACTACAATGACAATTATCTTCTGTTACATATCTCAATAAAAACGTCTTACTGCGTGAAGGTAGTCTTCCCAGAGCTTGCTTTGCAGTATTTTTTAATTGCAGTATTTTTTTATAATTTTAATGTTATTTGAGATTATTTAAGATTATTTATCATAATCAAGTGTATGGTTAATTAAGAGTGCTTTTTCTGTCCTTGCAGCAATATGAAACAATGTGGATGAAAATGGATCAGCAAATCCTGTCTGAAAGGCAGGTAACATCATGGCTAGAGATGCCAAAGTTCAGTACTCAATTTACAGTTTCTTCTCTGATTTGTGCCACCTCATTCTGGCCACAGTAAAACAATGTGCTCACGTGCTTATTGCACATGCCCAACAAATTATACACATCTGGAAGATCTTTGATAAATCAGTCCCCACAGGCTTCTGCTTCCCATTTGTCACATGTCCCTCCTGTTCTATGAAAACTCTGTAGAGCAGGAATTGTATGGCTATGGGCAAACAGCTGATCCTGAGGCCAGGTAAAGTGTGACCCATAGCAACTGCATAGCTACATGCTCTTACCCTGCAGCAAATCTGAGATTACTTTCTCCTGTGCGAAACAAGGATGAACACATCTGTTTGCCCTGTAAGTTAGTGCATGTACGGGTACAGCTTTGTGGAGTAGTAGGTGACATGCTTAGGTGACTCTGAATGTGGCTTTACTTTCTGACGCTTTGGCAAGGAGAGTTTCTGATCTTTATTACAGCCCATAGGTACTGCTTTACTATAAATATATTATGTAAATGTATAACAGTATGTCTCACAGTGAAATGCTATGGAGACAAATAAAGACAAAACCGTTTTGGATTTTTTTAAACTGATAAAAATAGTTTGCCAATGGACCAAAGCAGGAAGGTTCTTGGAACATGGCTTGCAACCAGACAAAGAATTACAGAAGTTAAACCAAGTTAACAAACGGATATATTTGAGCATAGTATGGGGCATAATAATGATAACATAATAATGATAACCATGCATAGTTTGTCCAGCATCCTTGGAGCACTTAAAAAGAGCAAGTTGTTCACTGAGGAAGGTATACAAGTCCTGTAAATGCTGAAGCTAGATGTTCAGCATAGCCAGAGAGGGATTGTAGTCACTGCTCCTTTGCCTGTCTGATCAGGCTTTCCTCTCACATGAAGTTCAGACAAGTCAAAACTTCTCTTTCCTGTAACATGCCAAGTGGAGCTCAGCTTCATTTATTACAGGAAGGATATTTTTTGAGATGGAATAAGTATACTGGACAACTATTAAGATAATTTGATGCTTGTGTGTGTTTATTTCAAGGTTGGATTAGAATGAAAGATGAAGAAAATTTAACTTCCATAGCTCAGTAAAATGGTACCACAGGAATGAAGAATAAGTGCTCAAGAGCACAGAACAACATAACTTTAATCATATGATTCCCCTTACTAAAAAAGTGTTAATTGATAGAAGATTTCAGAGAACTAGATAATTACTAATAACTAGGGGCAGACTTATTCGTGTGAGAAGTCCTAGACTGACAAAGAATCAAAATGTAATTTATTCCATTTAGTAAAAACGCATTGGATTTTGGGGGGAAAAAAAAAAAAAAGAAAAAGAACCCCACACAACGAAAACTCCTAAACTCAGAAATGGAAACAGTACAAACAATTTTTAAACACGGCTGTACACATTTCTGGAGCAGTAAAGACTACAGAAGGATAGTTATTAGAGTTGTGGGACCACAATAAGGAAAAAGGTGTTGACACATATTTTCCTAGATTTATATGTGGCCAACCTTAATGAAGTACACAGCCTCCTCTTGACTTGCAAAATCACTCTACTTTTTTTTTTTTCCCCACAGATAAAGCCATTGTTTTCTTAATTCTCACAGAAACACTTCATCGAAAAAATTGAAAAGATACGCAAATGACCAATGCTGACTGCAGAATTACATTTGTGATCTGCTGTCAGTAATTGATAAAGTATCCCTAAGTCAACGAAAGAGATTGCAAACACTAGTGTTTTGATTCTATTGATCAGAAAATTTGTGAGTAACACAGTGAGTCTGTTTCAGATGAGGCTCTATTTATTTTTTCCATGTAGCTTGAAAACGGCAATACACAAAGGAATTTGACCTAAGGAATTCTCTCATTCAATATGTTCTTTGCTCTAATAGGTTCTACCAATGATGGTTTTATGCAATAAAGTTATCGCACTGATCGATTAAGAAAAATATGGCAATTAAAAGAGCCAGTGTGACTGGTTGGTAAGAAGCTGAAATTTAAAGAAGGCTTTTCAGTGAATGGATCAGAATCAGCCACATCCCAATATAGCAATGGTTTTGCATGAGTAAGCACAGGGAGGAAAGTGCCAAGTGTTAGAGGTGATGAGACAGCATCTAGCAGCGAAATGTTGTGCTGCAGTTCCAGTATATGTTGCAACTTTAGTAAGAGTGTGGGGTTTACTGAAGCTGCCATTACAGGGTCAGTATAAACCACTCCTGAGAATTCGTAACTCTCCTACAGGCAATGTGCCATTCTTGGATGCAACAGTGAGGAACACATGGGGGCTTGCAGCCCGCTTTTAAGTGCAGTGTCTCCTAGGTACATGGAAAATGTCCCGTAGCTCTTAACAACGTGAAGATTTTAGTACACATTTTGCACATTCAGGAAGATTAGTCCCTTGAGCTAGTGCAATACGCCCACTATTTTTTAATTTTTCACTGGTTGTAAAAAAAAAAAGGAGGTTACAATTGTTAGTAACTAGCATTCCTTCCTGTACCAGAAGCAACAACACGTTCTCAGCAACTTCCTCAGGAATTCTCACTCCTCTTTGGCCATTTGTTATCAGTTCTACCAGTGATGATCATTAGTGCATGGAGTATGATAAACTCATTACCAAAATCTACAAAGCAGGGCAAAATGCTGCATTTCCTGGCATGCGTTCCCATTAAATAAAAATACTTAGATTGTCAGTGATTTAGAACAACTGCCTGACAGACCTAGCTGAAATCTGGAATTTCCGTTTACAAGAAGAATCAGTAACCATGTAAAAATTATGGAGCCAGACCCAAAGTCAGCCTATCCCAGCATCCAGTCAGCAGCAGCAGTAGCAAACTTCAAGGCAGAACACAAAAATGGGGCACATGGAGATTACATCTAGACGGGTGGGTTTAAAGGCACTGAAGCATGTACATTCCAGTAATTTGTCTAAATTTATTTGAACCTCCTCATACTTCTGCCCTCCTCATCTCCCAGTATTGAAAGTTACTTATGCTTTGGGAAAAAAGTATGGTTTGTTTTAAAATTGAAACCTGAGCATTTCCATGACAGTCTCCAAGTTTTTGAACTCTGAGAAATAGTATGTAATCACTCCTTATTCAACCTTATCATGGATGTCTAAATTTTTATAACATCCAAGTTATTCCTCTTCAATGCTGAAGAGGAAAGATTTCACCTGTCCTCACGTGGAAGCTAGTCCACACTAAAGGGAAACTCTGTCTTTCAGTGTGTTCTAGTTCCAATGGGACTTTACTGACCTGGGGGGTCAAGACTACATGCAAGATAAAGACATGAGAAGGTCATGTATTAGACAAAGATTTACCATGGTTTTATTCTGTCCTCATTCCTTATCACCGTAACTCCCAGTACATTATTTCTTTTATGTCTGTTACAGAAAATTGAACTACTATGTTCAGATAATTAAATTACGAGTAGTGGTGCCAGAATTTCTCTCCTTTTTTATAATAGCCTATTTAAAGTCCATCACTAGGTAAGTATAGTTGAGACCTTTTTTTCATCATGTATAATGTTTTGCATTAACACTGAATTTCATCTCCCATTTTATTGACCAACCACTGTAAGAAAGAATTAATTTTGCCACTTGATGTTTACAGTGTAAAACCTCTATAGGAGCAGGTCATTTATATTTTCTTTTTATGTAGGAAAAATAAGTACACATTTCAGGAGATTATTTACCTCATTCTAAGGTAGATATTCAAAATAAATCAAATAATCATAATCTTTTTCTCTTTTTTGAGCATAAAGGAAGCCTAGAAGTAAAATATTTCCATAGAAAGTAAATAAAGATAAGTAAGATAGATCATTACCCTCAAAATAGCAAATATCTAAGAAATAGGAGTCTTAGCTAGTAGTACTCCCTCCAAAATCAAAGAAAAAGATAGTCACTGCCCACAGCAATTCTCCTCACCTTTCCTGACACTTGTTTTCAGATAGGATGACTCTCTTAGAGAAGCTTCTCTCTTTTCACTGACTACAGAGGGAACTGGTAAGACTGAGAGGGCATAATTTTTAGAAGGCTAAATTTAGATGAGATTACTCCATTGTTGGTACTATGAGATCCTTCTGAACTGCTAGAACTTAGTCACAGATTTAAGAAGGTGCTAACAGGTCTTGATCATGCGGAACCGCGCCAACTACTGCAGCTATCATTCCCAAGTTATGTGGCATGGTCACAACTGCATGCCATCTTCCATCTGTACAGACATGCACTTCCATCCTGCACTTCTTCTAGATCAGTTCTGCACAGGTCTTGGGACAGTGGTGCTTATCTTTCAATTAATCAACCTCATCATTTAGTCCACATTCAGTGCTCTGCCTTTTAAATTGTAATTAATGCTTCCCAACCATATAAAATAAGGTATTCTTTTCTTCTAATTATATCCTGAAGTGAAAGCTTCAGTAAACACTGGAGTTATTAATGGAACATAAAATATCAGGAAGAACATTTGTGATTGAAAGAAACATTTCAATATTCATTAATCAAAATGCCAGTCGTCTTTTTGTTGAACCAAACACAAATGTTTTGGTTTGGTTTCACTGGACATACCTCGGCATCTTACACAATGTTGTTTTATGATAACCACAATTCAAGACTATTCCATCCTTAGCCTTCAACTTGACTAAAGAAATGTCAATTATTTATAGAAGATATATTTACCAAGGGACACCAGCGAGTCAGAATTGTGGGCACATGGTGGAGAACTGACCCAAACAGAAGCATTTCAACATGATTTGAGAAACTAGAATATGACAGCTTCTCAACTAAGATTAAATAACCTATCTAACTTTTTCAATACAATATGTACACAAAGATCAGAAAAATTGAAACTTCCATGGAGTTTTCTTTTTCTTCAAAAAAAATCCCACTGGTTTTCTTTTAAGAAACTGGGACAAAAAAAAAATCCCAGGGAGATCTATTACTGGATGAAAATTCCATTACTTAAAACAACTCTTACTTGTCTTCAACTATTCATCCAGAACTATGTCAGTTATGTAAATAATTACTAACAATGCTTGTAACACTCACTAAATGGTACATATTTCTTGATGATACAAGCAGTGAGTTATTTGTCTTGATATTTGTAATATCCTAAGAAAAGTACTATGACATAGCTATTCAAATCTATTACTGAAAATTATATAAACGAAATTTAGTTTGCACTTCTAAAAAAATTTATGCACAGGTCTGAAAACACATTCCACTGTATGTAATGACAGAGAAAAAATCCTGTTTCTTATAAACAAAAGATAGGTACCAATGCAATGTATTACTCAGTACCAAGCTAGAAGAGTAACGGTACTTTAAAATGAAGTTCTGTGAGAAAGTCATGAATCTTCCTTGAAATAGAGCTACATTTTGTAAACAATTCTGACACTGTGGACCAGAACTGTAAAAATATTTAGATACCTAAAAATGCAAATAGGCACCACAAGGTATTTTCATGTTCACTTTAGACAGTTAGCTCCCTCAAATACAAACACAGATGATTGATTGGTGTTGCCATAATCCATCTGTTACGAAATGAGAGGTGATAGGAAAAATAAGCTCCTTGCTTATATTATTAAAGAATGTTTACCATTTTATAGCAAGTAAAGCAATGCTAACAATAGCAATTAGGAACATTGCTGCTTTTGGTGATCCTACCAAATGCCAAATAAGTCATCACTTGCTCAAATACCTTTACTAATCTGGACCTCTCTGCTGTAACTAATTCCAAAAAATGAGAATAACATATGCTCTAAAATTATCATGTCATTTGTCTTAGAGTGCAAAAGTGGAGTTAAGCCAATGGCCTGTAGTGTTACTGTAAGCAAAAGAAAGGAAGAAATGACAATAAGAAAAAAAAAATGCTTGTAGAAATCTCAGAAGGTGAGCAACTGAATGCATGTCACAAATTTGGACTAAGTTGCTATTTATTTTCAAGACAATGCAGAGATGTAAGAAATAAAAGCTTACATAAATCAAACCCGAGCTGCTCTCTTCATGTTGGTTGTTACTGCAAGTTGTCAGGGCACAGTTCTTTTCACTTGCAGATAACTCTCGGAGATGTTTACAAAAGTGGAATTTGACAAAATGAAGAAAGCTTTTACATTCTGACCCACTCTGATATTCACAGTACCACATAAATATGTTTAATCTGCATAAAAACACAATTAACTGTAACTGTGCTTGGGCAAGCCTCAATGAGTTTTTTAAAAGAGGCTATAATGACTACCCCTTAGTTAGAGCTCAGCATATTTATTATCCTAATAAACTGAGACCAGATTTGTCATACCTTACCTATAACCATCTAAAAATTAGCTACCTAATCTATTTTATACTAGCCTTTCTTTATCATTATCATTGACGGAGAGATTGGGACATCACAAGTTATTCATCCCTACCAAGAACAATACCTATGTGTAATAAATAACCCTTTAAACGAATCTTGCTTTCAACTGTCGAGACAGGGAGAGTAGGCAACTACCTTAGACATGATGCCTAATGTTTAGATGGAGTCATTTATATCAGATATGGTAGATCGATCGCTGCCACTTTAACAACATATATATATACAATTTTGTGTGTATACAACAAAAAAAGCCAAGATTAGGTGGGTAAATCTGCATAACTTCCCCATATTTATCAGAGTAAACATCAAGACAGATTAAAAAGGCCAGAAGGTTAAGTACATCATGGTTGTTTCCTCACTTCGCACACCTTGTTTGCTCTGCAGTTTATGAAACAGGGATACAGAGACACTCACAGATTGATAGATCTTGATAAGATGACAGACACAGTCAGAAGGATGCACCCACAGGGACCGATTTCAAACTGAAAAAGAAAAGGACTGTTTTTATTATGCTTGTTCTGTACATTTTTGACCCATTCCTAAAAAAATGCAAATCAAACTGGAAGTAGAAAGAATTGTTCTCATTTGTCCTAAAACTGAATTTATTGCTCTGTTTGTTAAAATGCAAGACATGTCCATATAGTTTTTGAAGCAATGTTCAGAAGATATCATAGAAGACCGATAAACACCAAAAGACTGGCAGCTGAACTATAACAGGTTTAGTAACTTCTCTACACACAGTACCTGGTGAATATTCTGCTGAAGAAATACAATCAGATCTTCATATCTTGTGGTACTATGTAGTATTAGCTGGGAAGAAATGTAAGAAGAAAAAACAGTAACTGAAACAGTAACAACCCATTTTTATAACCTGAAAGCTGAACTAAAGTAGCCAAAACTTTAAATCTGACTGGAAAGATTTGAACTAACAAAATGGAATAAAGATCTAATGAAATCTACCTCTTACTGTTGTTACTTGCTGTAATAGCGCATCTCAGCACTTCTGAATTTTTAAGTACTGCTTCTTGTTGGTTTTAAGTTTTTTGAACAGTTTGATTCAATTTTAACCACTGTTTATGCAATGAAAAACAACTCCTAGAACAAACATAGAATACTGAGCTTTTGAAGATATAGAATGGGCAAGTAGCTCAAGAATTTGTACCTATGTGGTGAGCCTTGTATAGTAGGCATATATCAGAGCACTTATCCTACTCAGAGAACACTCCCGTGAATACTCCTAATTAACATGAAGTTCAGGATACTTCAATATTCTTTGTCTATTTTTCCACCTTCAGATTTTGACAGAAATGATGGTCTTGTGGATACTGTGGTGAGGAAAGTTGAAGCAGTCTGGATTATACTTCTTTCCATCACATTTTCACTGTGGCTATGTCTACATGACTTTTGATAAGTAGTACTTCGAGGCAGAATAATGGTGTTAGTTGCACACTGAAATAGCCAGCAGCTCAGAATTATGGTAATGTATTAATAAATAATCTGTCTCTTGGAAGAGCATATTATAGCCAAGGTTTTCTGCTGTATTCACCCTATTTATACAGGTTTTCACTTCCAGTTGTTCCAAAACTGTCTGGTTCTGAAAAGTTGTTGACACATCCATTCCTTTATTTAGGAGGCCAGTAATATTTCCTTAAACCACTAAAGTCTGGCTAATGGCATCACTGTCTGCACAGCCATTTGAGAGCTTCAGATGGAAATAAAGGCATAACTGGAAAGTATTTTGCCATTTGGAGCTTCTGGAGGAAAAAAAAAAGGGCAAAGAATTCTGTGTAAGACAGGAAGAAAATACTGCCTTTTGATGCTCACAGCCATGCTGGTCAACTTGAAAGGATTCATGTTCATTTTTACTGCATATCAATAAAAGTAGGCAGAGTTTATAAGCCTGAAAGGTAAATGGAACAAAAAGGACTTCAGAGACCCCAACCGCCCACAGACACTGGGACAACTCAGAGCCAGACGGACTACAGGATTTTGTTACTTCCTATTGGTTTTTGGATCACAACTAACTAATTTGACGTAAAAGATTTTAAAACACTAGGAGAGCAATGAAAATCAGACTCACTGTTCTAAAATAAGAAAAGCTAGAAAGATAATATAAGGAGAATGTTACTGTGAGTTACACAGAGCCTTACAGTTTCTAAGATTCCATCTGCCTTGTATTTTCCTATGGGAGTGAACTGCTGTCTTCCTGATGGCCTGAGGAGGATATTCACACAAAACCAAAGCTCATGTTAAAAGGAACAAAATGGCATTCAAGAGAAATCAACATGTAATATGAACTGAATGATGAGCCAAAGATTTTCTATTATTATTTTTAACCACTTTTTATATAAAGGACCTCTTGCATAATAAGTTCATCTTACATATTAAACAAACTCTCATCAGTGAAGCATATACTGTAGCTGTGCTGTGCTCTCTCAGTCTATTTAATATAAATTATAAGTTTCTCTATACAGAAAAAGGATAAATAAAGGTTTAATATGTTAATGACAGTTTTTATTAGAAAAGAGTATTAAAGCAATGACATTAAAACAAGCAGAAGAACATATGTACAATATCATCACAGGGGAAGCATTTTATAGATGTAAAATACGTAAAATGTAATTTGAAATGTCTTTGAATTTGCTGCTTCTACTTCCCATTTGAAGAAGGACTTCTGTGCTCAAGAGCTTTTCTGATATTTTTCAGCTACCTTAGTTGATCTAATAAAAAAATGACCTATTCTCACAAAACCTGGCTCACTTAAAACTATCATGTAGGATCCAGTACAGCCAAAGCTAGTGATCGAAAAGCTAGATGTCTCGTGTACAAGCAGCCTAATTGCATAGCATAAACGAAGTAACTAGTAGGCAGCTACAGCAAAGGGAAATTAATCCCAGCCATAATAGAATATCCTGCAATACAAAATTGTTGGAGTAAAATTCTGCATTTGGAAGAATAACTCTTCATAAGGGTTTTGGAGGAATCTTAGCCTCAATGAAATCCATACAACCTCTCACAGCAATTTCAAAGAATATGACTATTCTGTCCCAGCTACTGGGATAGCAGAAATGGCATTTTGCATGTCTCCCTAACTCATTTTCCACTGCATAAATACATCTTACAACACTTTCATTTTGTAAATTATGTACATATATGACAGACACAAGTATAGGAGCATTGTACAATAACTAAAACTGCTTCTCCTACTTACAGTGCCACAATTGCTTTTTCATTGCCTCCTGCACGCCACAATATGTCTGCAATAGCCATGGTGAGGCATTTGGTCCTGTGAACTTCTGAAGGTTGAAGACAACTGCAGTCCAGGAAATGCAAGAAACAGACAAGTACCAAAATGTGTACTGGGAAGCTTACTCATTAGAGGGCAAACTGCCCCAATTACAGTATACACAGATTCACAGCAGGTTTGTAGCTAAAAGAACAAAAGCATTTTTTTAGAGACTATCTAGGTACTGTAATGACTAATACTGAGGCTCCAGCAAGCTGCCTCATAAAATTATCATTTAGGTATCTCGGTTTCTTCTATAGTGAAGAAAGAGACAACTTGGATGACCAACTCAAAAAAATCCTGTGAGCTGAACAGGGAGCTAGTACTGTTATTAAGAACACATGCCAAGTATAAAGGTACAGTTGAATCCAACCTTTCTCTGAGGCTTAGGCAGCTGAATGAAATTCCATGAGAGCACTCACTGTGCACTCAGTGTGAAGAGTTCTCGGCATTGGACCAAACAGGTGCTAGGAGGATGTGGTGTTGCTATTCAGCACCTAAAGGGCTCTGAAGAAGGAGATGCAACTGAAGTCGCCAGTGGCATATGGGCTTTCTGGAACCATTCTTTGAGGTGAACCACCTCAAATCTCATTTTAGGCATTTAAGAAGGTCCCTTGGATCTTACTGAAGATAATTAGACCTAGTGAATAGAGCTGTAACTAGAACAACTTCCTCTTTAGATTGCTAGTAAAACAAACTGGGCACAGTGGGTAGGTGTCTTCTGAAGTCAAGAAAAACAGAAATTTGAGGGAAGTTAATTCACATAGGTCAAGTGCTAGCAGCCGTGTGTTGCATTTAGAGGATCTGGATGAGCTTATGTTGCTCATAATGATAGTTAGACTGCTGTTATGGGTACTTAAGCTAAGCAATTGTAAGCTTACTAGCCTATGTCTGTATGTTCTATAACAATACCCTTGCAATACAGGTGAATCTAAGAGATGAAATGTACAATCTCTACTTCTAGGAGATTAATACTAAAGACAGTGTCTGATTTATAAGGAACGATTAAAAAAAAACTATTATTATTATTATTAAGAGCAATGGACCAAAATCAAGAGAAGACTAAGTTAAGTTATGATAAACAACAGGAACAGACTATACACAGATCTATAATCATACCCTGAAAACTACTCTTCTAAAAGAAGTAGTGGATGCTCTTTCAGAATACGTATTTATACCTGGTTGCAAAAAAAACAGGTAAATGTACTTTAGGGAGCAATACTATATTGGCAAATAATGGACAAGAGAAGCTAATTAATCTTTGTATCTGTAACAAAACTGGTTTAATATTCTGTTAGAGTATTATTGTATACATTAAATATGATTTTTAGTTTATAAAGGCCTTCATATTTAATTTCTTTCTAAAGTTTTTATTTCTTAACTCTTGCCAACAAATGTACACCATTATGTTCTTACCTACTACTAAATTTTATCTTAAGTACAATCTGCAATAAGCACTATGCTTGCATTTTTTTAATAAGGTATGCCCCAAAGTGATGACCTAAAACGTTATGGTAACTGACCCACTATCGGTCTATGGAGTCCTTATTAAGGTCCTTATATGGAGTCTATTAAGGTCCTTAAATACCTTCACTGAGATGGTTGGCTTGGAACTTACACAATGATGTGCAAAACTACAGAATGTTTACAGTAATCTATTGATCCCAAACATGTAAGCAATGCTGTCAACACATTTCCTATAAACTGTGGTTTGTGAAGTCTTCTAATACCTCCTGTTATTCTAACTTCCATGATATGAATGGAGATATAGAGGACCAGGAGGCCAAAAGTCAAATAATGGAAAACTGGCAGATTTAAGAGTAAAACCCAACATCCATGAGCCTGAAGAAGTGGACAACAGATTCATGCCTCTGGGAACCACAGAATCTTGTGGCTTCAAGAACTACAGTCTTTGAAATTCAGATATTATCAGTCTTAGAGTGTTACCAGCATGGGAGATGGCATCAAAACCTGTTCCCAGCATTTGAGTAAAAGATCTAATAATTCAAAAGACTAAACAAAAAACACCAAATATCAAAAAATTAAACAGACTTTCAAGTTCAGTGTCGTCCTTGAATATAATGTTCATTTAGACAATGTTTCCCTCCTGAAGGATGTGAGATATGGGAAATAATTGGTGAGAGCTTTCAAGTAAAAAAAACATAATCACAACTTCCTATCTCTGCCTGTGTTCTAATACAGACACTCAGAAATTTATGGGAACAGCAATTAATTAATGTGTCTGAGAGATGCAGCAAAGTAAGGAGACATGATAATTATTTCTTGAACACTGAAGAAGCCTGAAGTCAAACACTTATTGTGAAGTGGCTAATAATTTGAAAATTCAGGTTAGAATTAGAAAGGAATATTACTCCTCTCATTTCAAGCTCTGAGACTTCCCTTTCTTTATGCCTGACTAAGAATTTCTGCCCATGGAAAAGACATCATGTGAAAAACATGTTTATCTCATGAATAAAACAGTCCATCTCCATCTTGCTATTCATTTTTAGGAGCCTGGAGACTTTTAGTATTTCTGTGCATAAACACAAAAATCTCACCTACTAACCTGAAATTCCTTGGAGACTTTCTGCATACTTCAGCAGCATTCTTCATATACATATATGTGTGAAAAAAAAATCTTTTAAAACCATGTGGATAATAGGAGGGGAAAAATAGGAGGCAAATATCACCAAGTAAAGAGGATAGGTTGTGGCTGGCATGAGCTGGGGCACTTACAGTTTAAACAGTCTGGCCTCAATCCACTTATTTGGGTGCCACATAATTTTATGACATTTGCGATCAATGAACCATTTTGAAAGAGGAAAAGGATAACATCTCTATTTTTACTAAGGATGACCTGAGACTCAAAGGGACCATGGAGCAGATGATCAAAGGTTGTCCTCCAGGCTGAAACAAATTCTTGGTTTTCACAACCAGAAATAATTCTTCAGTGAATTCTGTAGAGATTTCTGATCATAAAATCTATTTATGTACTGATTTTCTCGCATAGAACTTTCAGAGTTTTTTCTTTTATGTGGACAAGAGCCTCATTCTCCCTTGAAAAGTCTACTCTGATTATAATCTAAATTAGAATAATAAAGTTTTGCTAACCAATTTTTGCACTTTTAAAAAGTGTGCTCTGAACAGAAGGCTCTTGATATGAATTACAGACAGATGTGATGTACTGAAAGAACTGAAGAAAAAAACCTAAACTGCATCATGTTGTAGAATTAACTTGACATTACACTCTGCTCATGTATTATACCGCTGACCCTATCTCTTTATTAGTTCATGTTAATTGCCTTTAAGTGACTTTCAAGTGATAAATTCATAGCATCTTATTTATTTGGCCTTTGTCTTAGGGTCCGCAAGCAATCAGTGACAATAGTAACTAGCAACACCAATAGTAGTAGTAATGGTAAAACTTTCAGTATTGTATTTAGACTCTAAGCCTGGTCTTCAATATTTCTAACAGCTTATGACGTGTCTGATACCAGGACTGCCTACCCTCTAGTTCTGCTGGACTTGGGTACCTGTGTGGACCCCCTAGGGCTTGGTAATCCTTTGGTTAACTGCCACCTCCCATCCTGGGTGCTGAAGACAAATAATGATTTTCTACATTGTTTCTTTCCATTATTGATGAAAACAGCCCAAACAATGAATTTACACTAAGTGCCAAGTCAGACAAAACTAAGGAAAATCAACAGAGACCCTGTCACTTTCCTAAACGGTTCCAAGCAGAAAACTATTATTTAAGGCCAAGTTTTTATACATTATGAGCATTTTTACATTGTAAAGTAATGAAGTTCAGGAGAAACCTCAGCATGAAAACTTTTCTTCTGACTAAATTGGTGTCAGTGTATCATCAACAAAAAACACAAGGTGGTAAACCAGTAAAATACTGTTATCCCTATTCAACAAACTGTACCTATAAAGCACAGGAAAGCTTTGTGACATTTTTCTTTTGTAATGGACTTAATTTCTTACTGAAAACAAAAGGCAAATACAAGCCTGGTAATAAAGTAATTTTTTTAGACATTATCTTCCAGCATTTCACTGAGTAAGCTCTGTTCCTTCAGTAAAGTGACAAGTACGTTAATATTATAGCGGTCCAAGCAGTTTTCTGACACTAGCAATACTTAACCATATTCCTTTAAAGTAATTAGAAAATACACATGCAGAATTTTGATTCAAATTCTATTATGGAGTTTAACTGTGAAAGGTCAAACATAGTGTCAAGAAAAAGAAAAATTATAGCTATAACGTTAATTTTTCACCATCCCCGAGATTCGTTGTGTCTAAAATTGCATGAATTTCATGGTCTTTCCAACCTTGATTACATTTTCTTAAATCATATCTCCATGGGATCTGAAGGTTAAATAATCCTCACTGGCCTCACTTCAAGCTGTCGGATTTTTTAGAGGTTCTTGGGTTAATCACAAGCAAGTAATTGCACAAATAAAACAACAGCCTCTAAATTCCTACAGTTGAAAGGGAAGTAAATAAAGTAAATCATATGCTACTTTCTTTCTCTCACAGAGACAAAGAGAAGTTCAATAAGTTCAAACTCAAAAGGCTCCTGAGTGGCTGCAGCAGAGAAACAAATTTTTTACTTCTGTATGGAAAATATTTCTGATGTCAATTGCTGACTTACCGAGTGTCTTTATTCGTGTTACTGTCTGCAAAGATAAGCTGCTGTAGGACACAAGCTTGAACTGCAGCCAGTACTCCACATGGGCCACCCTGAGGAGAATAATGGGACACTCCATGAGCAAAACAATTTTCACTGTTTGATGTTGGTGAAAACTTTTGCAAGCCATGTGCTTCCATTCAAGCTTAAGCCATTCTTTCACCTCTCTCTTTCCATCCATGACTTTGTAGTGCTCTCTGTTGCTCTGGGTTTTTTTGCAAGCCAGTGAAAATAAGCGTTACTAACTGGTATTGTGTTTCCCACCTATTTTTCCTGAAAATGCCTAGACATCTGTAAATATCAACGGAAAGTTTTCTTAAAATCATGCAAAGAAATGAAAGATCTCCTGACTTCTACTGAGCCACAGTCTGCCTTAACTTCTAGGAAGAAATCCAATCTGACTTCTTCCCAAGTGTGAAAGTAAGCCTTGCTCTTTTACCTCCTATAAGCACCATGCCTCCCCTCAAGTTCCCACTTACATCATTAAACAAAGATTTCAGTTTTAGTATACCCCTCTGCACCAGGCAGCTATCTCACTGGGGAAGAGAAAGAAAATGAAGAAAGTTTGAACCTTTCAAATGATTAATGTTGGGGAAAAATCACAATAACAAAAAATACCATATTAACTTCAAATTTTACAGAAAATATATTTATAGCTGTTTTGAAAGACTGTGGGATAGGGTAGCAATGTATTTCCTTCTCCTTGCTTATTCCCTGCCATCTAGCCGACCTGACCCCATTGCATGACCAAGACCTCTTCCTGTGGGTTAACTATATGGCAGAGACAGCTGTGCCAGTCATCCTGAGATGCAAATGGTATGCCCTCTTCTTGCCTAGAAAACTTCATCCAGCGTCACTCTTCTTCCTTTATCACTCAGTTCTCACCCAGATGCCTCATATCATATTATGTACTCTAGTAGTTTACCGAGGAGACAGAGAAAAGCCATCATTTGTCTGGAACATCTATGCGTGAATGGAGCAGGCTATGCAGGACATAAGACCAACATCACAGATACCACAATACCACACATCACATTGGTAGTACTGGGAATTACTGCAGCTTAACATTCAGCATATTAAATCACACAGACGCTGTCCCATGTGTCCGTCACCACATGCTGCCATTCTCAGAAACGGGTTTATTCTTAACATGAGGAAGTTCATTTCTTTAATACAGGTCCTCCCTAAACCAACATCTCATATAGGCTGACATATCAGTGCTAGCTTTGTCTACTGAAGTAGAATAGGAAAAACAATGAGGGTAAAAAAGTATGGACCACCCAGTAGGTTTTCTGGAGAGTCTGTGTTCTGATTTCAACTCATGCCAAAGTCTATGCTGTTGTTACCCTCCATAGCACGAGATTAACCTGTCTGATATGATGTGATACCTGTCTGATAGCATGACTGTTGTCATATGCTACAGCTGCACCCCTGATTTTCCCTGTAGATAATGACCAGGCTGTGATGAATCAGTTTGGGATCTGTCAAACCCCTCTCAAAAACCTGGATGAGAATGAAAAGCACAGCCAGCACTATTTTCAAACAGCAATGTGATCAAAGTAGTAAGTGTAATTCTCAGGTTGTCCTAAGTACAGCATTAAGCCTGGAATGGGACCTGCAGGTACATGCAGTATGCACAGTATGCAACCTAGAAAATCAAGGTCCTGTAATCAGAAAATAGCTGATATATTGATACTTTCCATTTTCTCATTTATATTGCACCCACACTACCACTCTATAATTACTTACATAACTAATGAGTGAATCGTCTGAAATATATTAAGTAAAAAAGCAAGGTTTATTTCAGTCCACCAGGGAAAGCATCCCAGTCAAAAAAATTATAGGAACTATTCTAAATATCTTCTTATAGCACCACAGAAATTTAATGTAGGAGAGAATCAAACAATTGTTCAGCTGAAAAGAATTTTGGAAGCGAGGATGATTATATTAACTCTCTGAAATAAAACACATCTAAGTGAAACACTCTGGTTTACCATTCCTGTTGTGGATTTTACAGTAGGAAATTTAATGGCCAGTGAGTTGCTAGAAGTGATGAGACATCCTTTCTCTAGCAGCAGGGTCTGGAAACACCAAAGTAACATTTACTGTGGACCAGTGAACATTACTGCCATGGTTCCTTTTGGAGTTTAAATTAACATTTAATATCTTTTTTCCACCAGGTTTTATTTAAACATAAGCAACTTTCTTATGAGATCATCAACCTAATGGAATATTTAACTAGACAAGGTAAGTTAATTAAACATCTTAAGGACATGTTTATTAGCCACTGTCTTTGCCTCAAAGCCTTTCTTCCTCTCATTTCTCTATAGTACATAATGGTCTACTTCTTTCAGGCCAGATAAAGATTTTCTGCATGAGTACAGAAGCCTGATGAGTGTTTTGTAAAAAGGAGTCTTACTCCTCCTCTAGTCTTTACTGAAGTCCTCAGATCCTTGCTTTTAGGAGAAGAGACCTAGTGCACGGGTATCACAGAAGCATAGGTACAGAGTCACGGGGCAAAGACAAAAGCATTACACTGCAATTGAGGAGGATGCATTTTTACAACAGACCTGTTTGATTTTGGAGACAGCTATGCATCCTGTGCCCTGTGTGTGGTCCCTGGTCTGAGTGCCTGGTCATCGGCCACCTGAGAAACGAGGCTGACCAACTGCACCCGGCATACAGAGCAGAAGGACAGTCTGAAGCACTGCAGTCTCAGTCTGTAAGAGTCAGGGGCCCAGGCAAGATTGACAAAATAGACACCGGATAAGTGAGTCTCCCACTGAATGACCTAGACCAGAGAGACCTTTTTTAGCAGCAAAAATTTCTACGGATTAGGTACATGTTTTCCAGGGTGGCCCTAGTCATGGCATGGTAGTTTCACCAGCTCTGGTCACCACAGGGACATGCTGGGGATTTTAGAAAGGGTCACTTGGTAGCTGATGCTAGAAACTGATGAAAACCTTGTTTTAGGGAGTAGCTGGCATCTTGTGGCTGCAGTCCAGAATTACAGAAACATGGCTGCAAAAAAAGGGGGTCCCAGCTGTTCCCATGTCCCAGTCCCAGTGACATAGCAGGGGTTTTTGTTCCCTTTTATTTTAGGAATGAGCCTCATCATGCCCCATATCTTTAAGAGGCAAAAATCTCCTTGTGACTTCCCTGGCACTGCAGGCACTTTGTGCTATGTCCTCCCATTTCGAGACAGATCAAGCTCCATCTTAAACTTATTAAACTCTTCCCCTACAATTCCTTTTCCTCTTGAACTCCACCCTTGATTTATGCCCTTTTATTATTTTACCACCACTAGCTTTCAGCTGAAGTGGCTTGTCTTCCTCCCTACGAATAACTCCCCATCACACACACGCATACGCACACTTTCTGTAGCTACTTTAAGTTCCCCTCAGAAATATTCCATCCTTCTCGAGTCTCCCAACAAGACTTGACAAGGTGACATCATCCAGAGGTAACCAGAGAAGTTAAAGAAAAAGTCTTTAGGAGACTTTTTTTTTTTACTGCTGAAACACACAGCCTTTTTCAGGTCAGTGTAAAAAGCAAAGATCACTTTAAGGAAGTCTTTTACAGTACCTTTTTCTGCACAATGCCGTATTTTAACTGTGGTATGTTATTAAATGTAAAGCTCTGTATTTTCCATTCTTCACTGAAGCAAGAAAGACTAGAGCCAAACAAAAGATTTTTTAATTCCTATTAAAAAAAGAAAGAAAAAAGTTCTCATTTTAAAACCAAATCCAAAACACAGGTATGTTTTCTTGCAGTAATTTGTAGAAAAGAAAGGAGGAGTGTGGAAGGGTAATGACTAACTCATAACTATAACCACCCTTTTCTGCTTTATACATACTGTAAATAGCAACGCTCAGATGAAAAGGAGCAATTTTTTCCTTTTCCTGCAATGTTCCTTCAACTCATAAAGCTGTGTGCTGCTCAGCATAGGAAACTGTTTATGCAGATCGTCTGGGGCACAGTTTC
This sequence comes from Phaethon lepturus, assembly GCF_000687285.1. NCBI lineage: Eukaryota > Metazoa > Chordata > Aves > Phaethontiformes > Phaethontidae > Phaethon > Phaethon lepturus. The sequence goes on along the minus strand of NW_010516922.1, from coordinate 24,021 downwards.
CCACGAAAGCATTACAGAATACTGCCTTAAATTTAACACCTAGAAGATCAACGCCTACTAATGGTTACATTAGGGAGAAAAGAACCCTGAGGGACACAGTATGGAGAAAAGGCAGCCTGTTTCACCTGTCAAAGTTGCTGGTATGAGATAAATGTTACTCGGATGTTTGACTGCTTTATGTCAGATGGTATATCAGCATATGGGAAATTCAGATCCTGGCCCTGAACAACTGGAGACCACTTGCTATTCAGAGATAGCTACACTGAAGAAATTTCATTCATGCTAAAGTAAAGCTGAGTAAATAAGAACAAACTGCTCAGTGTTTGTGTAGTTACTTGGAACTCTTTGATATCTACATGAAATTGGAAGACACCCTCATTATCTTGTCTCTGGGGTTTTTTTTTCCCTCTGTCTGAATAGGAAGGAAAATATTGGAAGTATTTAATGGTTCCATCTCTGCTCTAAATAAGAAAGATAAGCAAGGGAGAAACAGTGATAGGGGAATAATAAATTTGTTCTAAACCACTGTCAATTTAAAGGTCTGGAGTATAAGCACATGAATAACTGACCAGAGGTATTAATGTCATAATACAAGCTTCATTAGTTACAGCTGTTATCTGTGCTTCAAGTGGGCTGATGCATTCCCGCATGCTCTTCTGTATTTTTCTGAATTTTAGACAGGCATCCCTACATTACTTTTTCACCTGGATACCAAATAAGGAATATACTCAGGAATGGATACAGCACAAATTAAGTCGCACACAAACACGCAACCCATTGCAGCTTTGGCTAATGTAACTGAAATAACATCCTCACACATCTATTTGTAGTTACCACCATAGTTAGTCTTACTTTTGCCAGAGAAACATCAATTGCTTTTGATACTACTTGAAGCATGTACAGTGTTGAAAGATCCAGGTTCTTACTAACTTCTCTGGTTGCTTCTTCATCCTCAACATCAACTGAAAGAAAAGAAAAAAAAGATGATATGTTTTGGATGAAAAAAATTGCTTCCCCCAGCAAGCTCAGTGCCAGGTGGTCATCAATATGACAACACTTTCCTGTCATCTGTCTTTATAAAAAAGAAAATACAGTTTTAGCCAGCAAGGACAGATAAAAAATACGTGAGCGAGCCAGTTTGATTACTTCCTAATCTTCTTTACACAGTCTTGGCCAAGAAGCTAGTAGTAAATGCAATTACTCTGAATCAGCTAAGAGTTACAAAAGAAGCGACTCATACATATTTGGTTACAGGTGCTCTGAAGAATATGATGGCAAAAGCCAAACTGAAGCTTGACATAACTTACCTAATTCTAGGACATCTTTCATCTGGTCTTCTCTATAGCAAGTGGATGTTGGAGACTTCCTACAATAAAATTAATCAAAGAATGAATGACAAAATGTTCACTTTTAATGGGAAAAGCTGTCCACGCAAAGGTATCGTTTTTTACCTCTGTATATACATACGTGTGTGTATGTATATGTACAAAGGGGGGTGTCTGTATGGGAGGGGGAGAGAGAGAGAGAGAGGGAGGATAAAAGACGCAAATAGACAAAAAACATATTCAGTGGCTTTCACCTTTAGCTTTTAAAATGTTCTATACAAAGGTGCTCAGTCTCAGTAACATTCCTGTATAAAGAAATAAATAGTGTTAGAGCAAAACCTTTTTCAATGGAAGAAAGCTGAGCTGCAGGAGTTCATCAGGAAAAGCCACCAGCACAGAGCAATACATTGTGATTGATTTCAATCCTGTTCCAACATTCACTTTCATTTAATTTGTGTGATTTCAGTCTATGTCAGGTCCTGCAAGCTCAAATACAAGGACAGATTTTATACTGCCCTGAATTTCAAGTGAGGATATTCACATCTGTGTGACTGCCTCTGAGTTCAAAGGATCAGGACATCAAATAATGGCGATCAGGATGAGATTCAAGTTAGTCATTAAACTACTTGAAATATGCAAATAGGTGGGGAAAGGTATTAGACCGACTTCCTTTACCAGGGTAATTTTTTAATCCACTAATAGGTAGCAGTTGTCCAAACGCCCTTGTGATTTAATTGTATATTACATAAATAGTAGGTAAAAAACTCTGTCCTGGTTTCAGCCAGGATGAAGCTGGTTTTCTTCGCAGAGGCTGGTGCGGGACTGTGTTTTGGATTTGGGATGAGAAGCTGTTGATAGTGTGCTGATGTTTTGGGTCGCTCCTGAGCAGCCAAGGACAGTCCAGCTTCTTGTGCTGGCCTTCCAGCGAGTAGGCTGGGGGTGCACGGGGAGCTGGGAGGGGACACAGCCGGGACAGCTGACCCAGACTGGCCAAAGAGATATTCCCTACCATACGACGTCATGCCCAGTACATAAACTGGAGTTGGCCGGGGGGCGGAAATCGCTGCTCGGGGACGGGCTGTCGATCACGGGGTGGTGAGCAATTGCTGTATTGGGCATCACTTGTTCTTGTACATTCCTTTGTTGGTATTATCATTGTTGTTCCCTTCTTTCTTTCTGTCCTATTAAACCGTGTTTATCTCAACCCACGAGGTTTTTTTTTCCCAATTCTCTTCCCCGTCCCACTGTGGGAGGGGGAGTGAGTGAGCGGCTGCGTGGTGCTCAGTTGCCGGCTGGGGCTAAACCACGACAAACTCATATAAACAACTACTAAAAGGACTAAGCATTTAAACTTGGATATGAAGTCAGAACTTAAGTAGAATGTTAAATTTTTGGAAATGAGATGGGTTTATTCTTCCTATTGAATTCGTACCAAAATGAATTCAGAACCAAGGAAAAGTTTCAACTAACAACTGTAAAAAGATGGTCTTTTTTTTTTTTTCAAAAGAGCAATACTGCATCATTGGCCTTTGCTTTGGAAAAAAGGTATTACCCTGACAGTCCTTGCAAAAATAGTATGGAATAATTTCCTCAGCAACATTCTTTGTATGCATGACATTATTATAGCAACAACTGCTGTCATATCACATACTTTCCATTAACTTAATTTCCTTTTTCAGTGTGTGAAAGATGAATAAAACCAGAACAAAGACATATCACACTGAGGACTTTTCCAGTTTGAAAGATTTTGGCACCTTTCTCACTGATAGTGTTTGATACTACAAGAAAAGAAACACTTTTCTCTTTCTCTGTAAACAAGTTAAAGGATTTATGCAATGAAATGTGGATGGCCACAATTCAGAAAACATAGAATGGAAATGAATCACCCAAGTTTCCACGTTCCATGTTCACCTGGAAACATCCCAAGTCAGGCTGGACGGGGCTCTGAGCAACCTGATCTAGTTGAAGATGTCCCTGCTCACTGCAGAGGGGTTGGACTAGATGGCCTTTAGGTAGGTAAACCAACCCAAACTATGCTATGATTCTATGATTCTATATTACAAGGGACTTGAGGTAAAAATAAATACTATGCCCAGCAGGTCAGTATGAATAGGAGGACTGAGAGCAAATTTGTATAGTGGCATAAGTAGTATTGAGCTCTCACTGAATATAACAGTACTTTTATTGTGATACAGAGTTTAATTTAGCTAACTGTAGTATATTTTAAAACACAATTCAGACCACCCCTTGCTTTTCGCTAATATGGAATTTCATCTGAGATGTCTTTCTGCGAGCTACTCACTAGTATTTTCATCTGTCCTGGGCAGGGAAAGGTTCTCAATGACACTAAATTTGCCAATAAAATGTTTTTCAGCCAAGTACTCATGTCACCCAACCGCACTTAGATGTAACGAAAATCCACATTTTTGTTTTTTCTGAGATTGCACAATGTTGTCTCTTGTTTCCTACAGAATAATGTATTTCTTCCCAGGTCAACCCATTTCAATCTAGTTTTGCAAAAACACAGCTGCTAAGAGTTGAAAATGCAGCACTACAGGTTGCAGCATCCTATCCGGCCTCACCTGCTGCTTCAGAAGGGCTTGGGTCTCCTACAGGTACTGTATGATAACTCCCAGCTTCATTACATGTCTTGGATATCACAGAGTCTCAAATAGCACTATATGCCTATGTTTAAGTACATAGATCACTCCCTACATCAAATTAGCACCCTTGATTCATTGTTGTCCCAAACATTTCTCCTCAGTACTGTTTCATCTGAAAAGATCTATAAATGAAAATAAAGTCAGCTATGGTACAATTCATATATAGTTCACCTGGCACCAGTTTTTGTAACATTACTGGTTTCTGGAAAGTCTAAAAGACTTTGGTTCTACACCCATTCCAGGAAGAACCAAGCCCGGTATGCAAAGTGCTTTGAGTTCTCAAGGCACAAGGAAATTCCTATCAAGCTGAGGAAAGTGCTGACATCAAAGATTGATGCAGGGTGTTCTCTGGTTAAGTGGGGTATTTTTGCAGGTGTAAGTTCCCTCCTTAAGGGGAACTTGCGTTTCTCAGAACACTGTCAGGACATTTATTGCAATTTCCATTTCAGCAGATGATTACTGTTCCAGGAAAATTCATTGTACACGCAAAACCATACAGTTAGAATACTTAGGAAGGGGGAAGTCATCTATCATGGCAGAAAAATGGGACAGGAAGAAAATATGTTTCATTATAAACAAACTATACAGTACTTTCCCTAAATATTTGAACATTCCTATCTGATCTTCATGCATTGCAGAAAACTGAATTTACGCAGAATAGCTGAAGTCAGAGAGAAAGCACTTCTCAGCACAATAATGCATGTACATTCCACTGTTTCCTATTTATACTACCATACACAAGAGGTCAAATAAACAAAGGGTCTTAAAAATTAAACACAGATCAGCAGTGGCTTTAAGGGGACTGTGTTGGTAAAACTTACTTTCACTGCCTGATTACCACAGTTTTTCTACTGGACTTTTCTGCATAATGATTTAGTGTCAGAAGGATGCCTAGAAGTCACAATGAAGTCCTACCATCTTGTGCTGTTATGCCATATACAGACATATACGGCATTCTTGATACACTGAGTAAGATCTGGAAAGTAGGTAAGAAAAAAATTAGACTCTGTTACTATTTTACTATTGCAAAAGAGTAAACAAGGCCATTATATGTGATGCACCTTGCCACTGCTTTGGGGCAAAGTTATAAAAATGGAATTATTAAAAGCTGTTGTAAAGATGCAAAGGAAATTATCATAATCAATACCAGGAAATATATTTATATGGGAAAAAGACCTTGTCAAGAAGATTTAATATAAATTCTGCCATGCTTGTAAGTCTGGTTGACAAAGGTAACAGAACTCATACACTTAGTTTCTCCAAACTTCCTTTTTAGTTAAGCACTGCATCTGATTTGATTGGGCTGTTTGCATTATGAAAAATTAATTCATAAACAGATGGCTCACTACAAATATAAAAAAAAGTAAATGAAAAAAATTGTCATTGAAAGGGTCATTTTAAATCAACTCACACACGAATCTGCTTTTGTCGTGCTGATTTTTAATGATTGTATGACAATTCAGGAGAAAACAGCATCTTTGCTGGGAAGGTTTGCATATGAAAAAAATATGATTATAATCAGAAGTTGAGCTACAAGATGGTTTGAACTGCGTGATGAGTTGGGCTCACCCGAACAGAATGCTCCGTCATAGGTAATGAATGAATATTTATCTCCAGCTATAAAACCAGACCTACTATAATAAAAGTTTAGCTCCTTTAGTCATACTGTACTTTATCAAAGATTTTTCAGTGCAACACCCCAACATCTGGGATTTTCAAAGAGCACAGTACCACTCGTGTGAACTGACCATTACATTCAGCAACTCGGAACAGTTGTCAGCAAAATAAACAAGTATCAGTAAAATAAAACAGCTAAAATTCCATTAAAGATGCTTACAAGAGACCAGTTAAGAGACACTACGTAAAGCATTGAGAAGGGTTCCCAGACTTCAACACTCAATCAGTTCACATCAGTGGAGGTGAATACAACCCTCCATTCTCTTTGTCATATATAAAGTACCCACTCTCTCTGGTTTTGGCCTTCAACTTTCAGGCCATTTATTTTTAAGGATGTGGAGTTTTTGTGGCCTTACGTGTCCTGTCAGAAACCTCAGATTTTTAACAGTCCAAACCACTGTAACCTGACAGGTTGGACAGGGCTCTGAGCAACCTGATCTAGCTGAAGATGTCCCTGCTCATTGCAGGGGAGTTGGACTAGATGACCTTTAAAGATCCTTTCCAACACTAACTATTCTATTATTATATTTTATGATTCTATGACAGATTTTAGCAAAATTAATTATCTTTCTGAACGCTAATATCAAATGTCAAATTGGAAGAAGACAAGAGCTTACATGAGGAGTGGGCTAATTTTCTTATTTTATTATGAAAAAAGGTGAACACAGGTAACAGCCTATTGGTGAGCACACGGAGCGCAGAGAGCGTTTTTTCCTCCTGTTAATCTTAGGCAACATAACACATAGGGGGACAAAAATTCCTCGTGCTACCTGCAAACGACTAATTGTTTTTAAGGTGCAGGTAATTCCTTATGCTTCTTCCTACTGTGCTCCCCCAGACGCCTGTATGTTGACACAGTGAAAGGAAACGTTGTGAAGCTCCAGCAGAAAAATAGGATGTATAGTGTCCTTGCTTTACATTTGAGAAGATCTAGAGTCCCTCTATGTTTGCATGAATAAGGCAAATCCTCCACTGACTGAATGCATTTTAGGTAATGGGCTGGACCTTTCCAGTTTTACATCCTTTCCAAAAATAAAGACATGATACAGAAGCCATTTGTGATTTCCAGTAATTGCTAAGTGCTTCTTCCTATGGAGAGCTGGAAAAATACTAAAAGGGCAAATGGCAGCACACACAGATGTTATGTCGAAGGCTCTGATGCCATAAATCCATTGGCACAAAACAAAAGTCACAACAGTTACTTTTATTTTAGGTTCTTTTTTCCGGTCCAAGCATTATGTTATAAAAGGTGTTATGTAACTCCAGATACTTGAAGGTTTTCACTACTGAGTGATTTGCAACTGCAATCTCTCTTTTTTTATAGGGGCTCATTAAATCCATATTCCCCAAAGATGATCCCGTTTTGTTTGACAGCCATTCTTCTGATTGCCAATTGCAAGACTCAAATAAAGACTGACTCCCCGGCTGGCAGCTGAGCACACTGCAGGAGGGTTTGGTTAGTCTCTCAGGGAAGGTGCCGACTGCACTATTCTTACTGTGCTTCCTGCCTACAAAGCCACACCAAAGCATCGATGAAAGCATGAGATGACGCCATGTGCTTCTTCATGCGGCTTAAGGACAATGCCTGGTGCTACGCACAGATCACACACAAGGATGGAAGGAAACATGCAAAGGTAATTTACTATTAGGTTGCTCCAACTCTGCAATCCTTTCTGTTCTTTTATCTGAAATGTTGCACTCTGACTAAACTCCTATTTCCTAGAAATGCCACCATTGCCCAATACATCCTCTTCCTCTCATAGTAGGGAAAAATTTAATGAATTCCTCGGACTTCGCTCATACATGCTGCATGTCATTGAGTATGCTGGCATATACTGGAATCAATTGGGGTCTTCTGACTGATTTTAAACAGGCTTTAGTTTATAAGAATATAGCTGAGCTCAGACCTCATTTCATAGAATAGGCTATCAAGGTGACAATGACTTTTAGGAACTGCTCAACAGCTCACAGAATCAAAACTTTATTACTTACCAAAATGCCAGGTATTATTTTAGGCAAAGCAACCTCATCTGACACACCATTTTTGTATACAACTGAAGTATTACAGCCCATTGGGCAAACAGTACAGTCTTAAAAGTATTCTCTATTCCTAGAAAACCTATTTTTACACCAAAATGCATAGTAGAAAAGACTGCAGCAAATCATAACTGTTGGGTAAATAATGTACATTAAATAACTTTTCTGAAACTATTTTTCTTTTGAGTAGGAAATTCAATTTTATTTAAACAATGCAATTAAAACTGGAATGCTGATTAGTATTCTTTATGAAATCTGACATTCATACATTAACCTTCATTAGGCACTGTATTATCCTGTTTCAGTGATAGCCCATATTTTAAAAAGGGCAGCTGCTTTGGCTCTCTTATTTCTGTCATGAGCTCAGAATCACAGAATAGCTGAGGTTGGAAGGGAACTCTGGAGCTCACTTAGTCCAACCCTCTGCTCAGAGCAGGTTACACTAGTGCAGGTTGCTCGGGGCCATGTCCAGTCATGTTTTAAGCATCTCCCAGGATGGAGACACCACAGACTCCCTAAGCAACCTGTTCCAGCATTTCCACCCTTATAGGAAAGAAGAATTTTCTTATGTTTAAATGGACCTTCTTGTAGCTCAGTTTGTGCCCATTGCTTCTTTTCCTATCATGGCACCACTGAGAAAAGTCCGCCTCTGACTCCCCCAAATTCCATCATGTATTTCTATATTGGTAAGATCCCTCTGAGCCATGTCTTCTCCAGGCTGAAAAGTCCCAGCTCGCTCAGCCTCTCCTCATACATCAAGAAACTCCAATCCTTTAATAATCTTTGTGGAGTCCTATGCTGGACTCATTCCAGTACGTTTGTGTCTCTCTTGTACCCAGCAGTGGATACAGCACTCCAAGATGCGTCTCACCAGGGCTGAACTGAGGGGAAAGATCACCTCCCTTGATCTGTTTGCAATGGTCTTACTAAGGCAACAGAGGGTGCTGTTGGCTGCCTTTGCCATGAGAGCACACCGCTGGCACAAGTTCAACTTGCTGTCCACCAGGACCCTTCGGTCCTCTGCAGAGCTGCTTTCCAGCTGGTCAGCCCCCAGCCTGTGCTGGGGCATGGGGTTATTCTTCTATAAGTCCAGGACTTCGCATTTGCCTTTATTGAACTTCATGAGACACCCACCAGACCATTTCTCCAGCCCATCAAAGTCCCTCTGAATGGGACTGAATGGCAGTATAACCACTTAGTCTGTCACTCACTCTTCCCAAATTGTGTCATCTGTAAACTTGCTGAGGATGCACTCTGTCCCATCATCCAGGTCATCAATGAAAATCTTAAACAGTATTGATCCATGCATCAACCCCCTGTGGTACACCACTACTGCCTGGCCTCCAGCTGGCATTCAAGCTGCTGATCACAACCTTTTGAGCCTAGTGGTCCTAACAGTTTTTAATCCATTTCAGTGTCCATTTATCTAGCCCGTAATTCATCAGGTTGTCGATGAGGATGTTATAGAAGAGTGTTGAAAGCCTTACTAAAATCAAGATAAATAATGTCCACTGCTCTCCCCTCACCCACCAAGCCAATCATCTCATCATAGAAAGCTATCAGGTTGGTTACATACAACTTCCCTATCATAAATCCATGCTGACTATTCCAAATCATCCTCCTGTCCTTAACATTCTTGGAAATAGCTTCCAGGAGGATTTGCTCCATTACCTTCCCAGGGATCAATGTGAAGCTATCCAGCCTGAAGTTCCCCAGACATTCCTTCTTAACTTCCTTGCAAACAGGAGTGACATTCATTTTCTTCTAGTTTTCAAGAACCTTTCCCAATTGCCACAATTGAAAATATAATCCAGAATGGTGTGTGACTGACAATGGCCACCTCCCTCAGCACTCAACATCATCAGGTCCCATGGACTTGTGTATCTATAAGCTGCTTAAATCTTTCGTAATACGAACCTCCCCTACTGAGGATAATTGCTCCCTGCTCCAAGTACCGAATACTTCAGCTTCTTCTGTGTCTTTTGTCACCAGGTCCCCTGCCCCATTCAGCAGTAGGTCCACAGTTTCCCTAGTCTTTCTTTTCCTGATGATGTACTTGCAGAAGCCCTTCTTGTGTCCTTTCATATCCCTGACCGTATTCATCTCCAGGAGGGCTTTGGTTTTCCTAACCTCAACCCTGCACAGCCAGACAGTGTCTCTGTATTGCTCCCACGTCACCTGATCCTTCTTCAACTTCTTCTATGCTTACTTTTTGTGTTTCGATTTTCTCAGCAGCTTCTTGTTCACCCATCCAGGACTCCTGTTGCATTTGCTTGACTTCCTGCATGTTGAGCTAGACTGTTCTTGAGCTTGAAGGAAGTGATCCTTGGAGATCAATCAGCTTCCTTGGACCTCCCTTTTTTTAGACCTGTGTTCTATAATATTTTTTCCAAACAGGTCCCTGAACAGGCCAAAGGCTGCTTTTCTGAAGTCCAGATGGGGGGAATGTCAAATTCTGCTCTGGACTTGTTCAGAAACTCATGGCCAACATTCTCTGCCAATGTTCTAATGTAAATCAGCACAGCTTGTGGCCAGAAATGATGCAGAATAAAAACGAGTGAGAGGACCTTAGCAGTTTTAAGCATTCAATCATGTATAACTGGCAGGTATAAGCTTGGTCCTCACATAGATAGTAAGATGGTTTATTCCTGTTAACAACAGAAAGCATGAATATTAATCCTTTAAGGACCATAACACTTTCAAAATATTATTTTGAAAGTCTCAGATATCTAAAAGAATACAAAAAAACATGCACATATTTTTAAAGGAATTAAAGGATTTACTTGAAGAAGATTATTTTGTTTTCCTCTAAGTATGTCCTAGCTCCATAAAATTGAATTTTCAAGGACTTTTTGTTGGGACATATGAAAAGGCAGGAATTTTCAGTTACACAATGGATTCACCTGCACTCCATCCTGGTCTCCATTCAGGATGAAGAAAGCCATAGGTGGTTCAGAAAACAAAGCCAAACCATTCACTCCTTGTTGGTCTTACAAGGAAATGCAGGGAGCTGAAGGGAGATACCTTTTCTATCAATAAATAGAAACACATATTGCCTTATCACAGAAGATTAGACTGACTTCATAATTATACTACAAAGGTCATTTTGGAGGAAAACACATTAAGACACCGAGGAGACATTCTGCATTCAATGTGCTCGAAACTGAAAGTAAGAAGGCATATGCCTGTGATACACTGCAGTGGCATCTGTGCTAATGTGGTTTTATAATGCTGAGAATCATGCCATTAGCAGCAGGTGACTGTTCTTACCCTGTATTAGTGAGAGTCACAGTGCGACAAAGTTAGAGCAGTCCTTAAATACATGAAAGAAATATAAAACAAATCAAGAAAACCTAACAGAAAAACAAGAGCAAAATTTCAGTGCAGGAAAGATAAAAATACATGCAGATGATACAAGCTTTAGAAAAAAAAAGTGTCCAAAGGAGCATGAAAAATATTTAGAAGTGTTTTAACAGAGGTGAGTATGTAGCAAGGAACTGAAAGTTCAGTTAAAATCAACTTCAGTCATGGATAACAGGGCAGAAAAAAAGCAAATGCAAGGTGAATATAAGTGAAAAATTCCTAAGACTAAGTATTGCTAGACACTGGAATATATTCTCAGGGGAGAGGTGTCACTTGAGTCATTTAAGACTGGACTAGACAAAACCCTGGAAAAAGTATTACAGCAAATATATAGAGAGAGAGTAATGAATCATCTGCCATAGAAACAAATGTCCTTAAAAGGTCTTTTCCATCTGTAATTTCTAAGATTCTATGAAATATGAGTAATGTTCCACTAAGAAACTTGGTATCTATGGCAATTCACTAACCCTACCCTATTTGTGTTAGAATGCAGAGCACTGCTAGAAAAAGGCTTATTACCAAATCATGAGTGATATTTTGGGAACCACTAAAGAGTGTCCAGCTAAGGTGAACTCAGTTGAGAAACTATTGCAGGAAGAGAAGTTCTGGCTCTGAACTCACTGGCACTTGCTTTCTTGGTGGTGGAGCTGAAGTGCATCAGAGAGACTTAGGTTTTGGTTGGAAAAGGCATCTGAAGCCAAGCTACATAGTCATAAAACAGTCCAAACTGCCTGAAATATCCATCTGTACTGCAGACTTCTGAAAGGAAACCACTAGTTCACATTCAGTCTGTAGCCAAGACTAATGGCAAGGCAAAGGAGGGTATGGCAGATGCAATTAGAAGAACCGGATAAGTAGGGTGATTGTTCACAATGAAAGGATGAGTGGAGAATCAATTACCTTCCTTGCTCCTGAAACTGTATTATAATTTCTGCTTTTGGACAATGGGATCCACTGCTGTATCCTTTTGCTCACTTGCAGGAGGAAATTTTTGTTCTGATGTAACAATATTCCCTGGTTTTTTGGCCTTTCTCATAGCCATTCCCTTTTAATTTCTGTGAAATTGGCAGGATATCTTTAACTTCAGGTCCTGATTGCTAAGTCTTTTAGTTCCCTTGGGTCTTTGACTCCAGTTTTCCATGTTTTTATTCTTTCATAGCTCTGATTCTAGTTTTTATGCTATTTTTCTTGGAATTGGGGGAAGGAGAATGGTTGGCTTTATACATGAAAGCTAGAAGTTCAAACATTGCAATACATTCTTCTTAACTACCAGAAGTGAAACTGAGGTCTACAGATAGTATCTGCCCATCTAACTCGGCATAATGTGGTTCCACTACACTGCAGAAATGCCCAGTCAGAATGCAGCTGGCCAACTCAGATTTACTCATTTAGAAACTATTCAGCTGAGAACTGGAGGTTTTCCACATCACCACCACACCTTACATTGACAAAATTAAGGGGCATGGAAAATTAGGAGAACACTTCAACTTCAGAGGTTGCATAAGCAACAACTATAGTACGTCTCTGTAGTTGAGATGAAAGAATTGTTTCTCAACTGCTGTGAAGTGGTTTTGCTTGCCTTTCCCCGATTTTGTTTGCTCAAGCCGTGAAACATGGGGGAATCTTGACCTTCTAACACCATTTAGCCTTCCCAAATAACTCATTATTCACCATGGTTTTTCTGGAAAAGCAATAGAAAGATCTAAGGTCAGACATCAGCTTCAACAGCTATTTATTTTTTTACAGTTCCTAAAGATCATGACTTCCATTCCAATGTAGACCTTCATTCTTTATTCTGTGTGCTCAGTTTAGTGATAAATACTTCCTTCTTGTAGGGGGTTCAGCATTAAGGAGAATCACAGAATGGTTGAGGTTGGAAGGGACCTCTGGAAGTCATCTGGTCCAACCCTGCTGCTCAACGGAGGTTGACACCATGTCGAGATATTAAAGGTGGCAGACAATCTTTCCTCCCTGCCATTCAAAGCTCTGCCCAGGTTAAAAGACTCAGGAAAGTCTTTAGTAGTTTGCTACCTTTGATCCAAATATGTTCCTTCATCATCGTCTCTCTCAAGTTCCAGTGGAATGTGCAACATTTTAACAAAATCATAAAAGATGATACAGCAACTTTTTAGTTAGCTGAATTGTGCATTTCTAAACATAATTTTTTATGCCCTTGAAAATCTCAAATTAAAAATTTTTTAAAATAGAGAGTCATCCACATTTTGCGTGTGCCCTACACACACCTAACACTACAGAGAGGAACAAGGACTCAACAAAAAGGACTCAACAGTGAGAAATACTCCTTTGGGAATGAACTACAAACAGCAGCATCAAAATGATCTTAAAGGATAAATGGGGTTTCAAATTCTCCACTGAAGTGGCACTGAGATATAAATATCATTTTTAATTTAAGTTAAATTTGCAGATGACACCAAGTTGGGTGGGAGTGTTGATCTGCTGGAGGGCAGGAGGGCTCTGCAGAGGGATCTGGACAGGCTGGATCGATGGGCAGAGGTCAACTGTATGAGGTTTAATAAGGCCAAGTGCCGGATCCTGCACTTGGGTCACAACAACCCCATGCAACGCTACAGGCTTGGGGAGGAGTGGCTGGAGAGCGGCGGAAAGGGACCTGGGGGTGCTGGTTGACAGCCGGCTGAACATGAGCCGGCAGTGTGCCCAGGTGGCCAGGAAAGCCAACAGCATCCTGGCCTGTATCAGAAATAGTGTGTCCAGCAGGAGCAGGGAAGTGATTGTGCCCCTGTACTCGGCACTGGTGAGGCTGCACCTTGAATCCTGTGTTCACTACAAGAAGGACGTTGAGGTGGGAGCGTGTCCAGAGAAGAGCAATGAAGCTGGTGAGGGGTCTGGAGCACAAGTCTTATGAGGAGCGGCTGAGGGAACTGGGGTTGTTCAGTCTGGAGAAGAGGAGGCTGAGGGGAGACCTTGTCACTCTCTAAAACTACCTGAGAAGGAGTTGTGGTGACGTGAGTGTTGGTCTCTTCTCCCAAGCAACTAGTGATGAGAGGAAATGGCCTCAAGTTGCACTAGGGGAAGTTTAGATTGGATATTAGGAAAAATTTCTTCACCGAGAGAGTGGTCAAGCATTGGAACAGGCTGCCCAGGGAGGTGGTAGTCACCATCTCTGGAAGTATTCAAAAAACCTGTGGATGTGGCACTTCGGGACATAGTTTAGGGGGCATGGTGGCATTGGGTTAACAGTTGGACTTGATGATCTTGAAGGTCCTTTGCAACCTTAGTGATTCTGTGATTCTGTAAATAAAATGGCTATGAAGGAGCATGGAGGAATTACTGACAATTCTGGATACACATCTGTGTGTAGTTTGGTATCAATATACAAATACTGGATTATGTATTTGTCTTCATATATTCTTGGAGAAACACTTTGCATTTCCTTAAAACAGAAGGTTGTACAGTAAAATAATAGGAGTGCTGTATAATCATATCAGTTTATACAACAAGAAAACTCATCAACTATCTGCCTTTGCATGATAAAACCACATAGGAAAGTATCATAAACTAATTCACTGTTAATTACTTCTGCCGTATGATTTCTCTGTCAAAGCAAACCTTTGCCTTACCTTACCTTATTTACTTCATATATTTATGATTGTACTACTATTACTTGGTTTAGGCAGAAAAGAAGAAAAGTACTGTGACCACTAAAGCATTCTATCTAAACTATTAAAAGCTAAAGCCATGGAATACAAAAAGTCCGACATCCAACTCCTGAGAAAAGGAAGTTTAAAACTCAGAAATACTGTCCTTAAAATAACCTCCTGTATCTACAGCTTCCAGGGACCAGCACGGTTACCATTACCAACACAACATATATGGTACAATAAACAAAACAAGATGCCGCACCCAGAGGGTGGTGGTAAACAGCTCCTTTTCAAGCTGGCGACCTGTCACAAGGGTGTCCCCCAGGGATCCATACTGGCCCCAATGCTGTTTAGTATCTTCATAAGTGATCTGGATGATGGGATCAAGTGTACCCTGATGAAGTTTGCCCATGATACCAAACTGAGCAGGAAAATGGATACTTCAGAAGGGAGAGCCACCCTGCAGGAAGACCTGGATAGGCTGGAAGATTGGGCTAACAAGAACCTTATGAAGTTCAACAAGGACAAATGTAAGGTCTTGCACCTGGGAAAACATAATCCAGGAGTGCAGGACAGGCTGTGATCTACCTGGCTGGGAAGCAGCTCTGTGGAAAGGGACCTGGGCAGTCCTGGTAGACAACAAGCTCAACAGGAGTGAACTGTGCACTGCTGAGCCAAAGAAAGCCAACAGGATGCTGGGTTGCATCAATAAGGGCATCACCAGCAGAGATGAAGAAGTTGTTATCCCACTCTACTCTGTGCTTGTCAGGCCACACCTGGAATACTGGGATCAGTTTTGGTCCCCACTATACAAAAAAGATGTGGACAGGCTGGAGAGGGTCCAGAGAAGGGCCACAATGATGATCAAAGGACTGGGAACCCTGCCATATGAGGAAAGCCTTAGAGAACTGGGTTTGTTCAGCCTTGAGGGGAGACCTTATCACCATGTTCCAGTATTTAAAGGGTGGCTACAAAGGCAATGGAGACTCCCCTTTTACAAGGAGTCACATGAAGAAAAGGGTTAATGGGTACAGGTTACTCCTGGGGAGATTCCGATTAGACACAAGAGGAAAATTTTTCAGTGAGAACAATTACCCACTGGAAAAAACTCCCCAGGGAAGTGCTGGATTCCCCAACATTGGACACTTTTAATATTCGGATGGACTGGGTGTTGGGCCATCTTGTCTAGATGGTGGTTTTGCCAAGAAAAATTGGACTTAAGGAATTCTTTAAAAAATGGCATATAGATTGCATTCATAATTACATCTGAGCAGGCAGGCAAACTCTTCAGCATATTATACTTTATGGAGTAACTTCTAGTGACATGGAAAAGAATACAGTCATGACATAGAGAGCTATCATTGACCCAACAGAACAAAAATTTCTGTTCCTCCTGTAATACAAGGAAGAAAATAATCCTTTTGTTCTAATTCTTTGCAATCATTATTGTCCCTTTTCTGGGGAAGAATTCAGACATCATATTGCCAGGTAGTATGTAGATAAATGAAGATGCAGGTGAACAAATTGTTCTTCACCTCTATCTTTCTGTGATTAAAGGAATGCTGTGCACTTGTTATGTAATGACAATATGTCTGCAAGGGGATCAACATTAGGTATGTTGAAAAAATAGCAAGCAGTTTTCTATTAAAAGTCAATATTTAATTACAGTTATGAACAATTAGGTAATAACTGTAGTTAAGCATTGGCCTTTTAAAACATCACTAGAGTTACCTGAATTTGAAAGCAGATGCTTTCCTGAACAGCTTTTCAGAACAGGTTGCCCAGAGAGGTGGTAGATGCCTCATCGCTGGAAACATTCAAGGTCTCATTGGACGAGGCTCTGAGCGACCTGATCTAGTTGAAGATGTCCCTGTTCATTGCAGGGGGGGTTGGACTAGATGACCTTTAAAGCTGCCTTCCAACCCAAACTATTCTATGATTCTATGATTCTATGATAACTTGATTCCATTTTCCTAGAAAGAAACAAGGAATTGCAGCAATCGCAATGCAAATAAATGAATGTGCATTATTTTTCCTATCTGTGGTGGGTGTGTTGGTTTGTCATTCTGGAAAACTTAGTGCTCACTCTTGAATTTTGCCGGCTTTGCATGTAAGCCTTTAATTTGGGTCATCACAGAAATCCAAATGACTCCTCATTGTCAAGATAGCAAAATAATATCTATTTGAACAAAGACAGAACCTCTAATTCTTAATGAGGACAAACTTTTACATGAAATATGGTACTCAGAGGTCTAACTTCATGTTGATACCATAAGATTGAAGTATCAAGTCACAAATCTGGCCTCTCAACACAGTTACCCCACCGCACACACTTCATGCAGTAGCTAAGAATTAGACAGTTGATGAAAAAAAAGCACAATCATTTCTTTCATTAAAATGTATGAGTCAAAATACTGTGGATCTGTAATTCCCCAGGATATTTTTATAGCTAGGTATTTCTGCCCAACCAATTCGTGAGCATTTATTCGATAACATGCAGCTTGTCTTCTGAAGCATGGCAGTGGTGGTGTTTCATTTTTTTTCTCCTATGTAGACAACAGATGCCTGCAGCCTGTGTGCAACAACACCATTTTTTGCATATAGGAAAAGAGAATGAAAAAGTACGGCGAATGGAAGGAAAAATAAGATTTGTATGTGTTTAGTTTTCTGTGGGAAACAAAAACAGAATTGCAGATGCCTGTGAACGAACTATCTGTGGTTAATCCTATATAGATTTAGAGCTACTCATCTAAATACTTAGATTAGCATTTATGTCAGAGGCGTCAGGTAGCAGTAACAAAGAATGGAAGAGGATCCAGACAAATATCTGCTCCTACACTGTAATTTTTCATGCCTGGACAAATGCTGAAAGGCTCTCAAACACTGCAGGATTTGATCAAAGGGATATAAGTCTGGCAAGAGCCAGGCCTTATATTGTAATGGTCGATGTTTATTTGGAGTCTCACTTCCACTCTCTGTTACTTCCACTTAACTTCAGGAGTATCAGCAGTGCTGCTGATTTCAGTGACAGTTTTCAGGAGCTCAGAGCTCAGCATGACTTCAAATACTCTCCTGGCTTTAACTCAAATCATCTGGCAAGGAAAGTCCCTTTTTTGCTTTCGAAACAGATTACGTGGATTCTTCTTAGGAAATAGCTCCCTCTTCTGTTGGATCAAAAAAACCCAGTTCTCTGGAGGAAGGGAACTGTTTCAAACCACTTACTACAGCAATGGAGCACAGTACCACAATACTTTGCAGAAAATGGTGCACTGGGGAAGTCCCCTCTCAGTCCAGCTTCTCCTTTTCCGATCACTTCACAATTATTGCATAAGGTTGGGCAGTGTCAGCACGTCCAACTGCAGCTGAGTGAAGTTAGTAGAAGAGGTTTCTTGGTCAGACACAGTCTTCCCAAAGAATTTGATCCAGTCCAATATGCCTTTGACACTCATAAATAACATACTATATATTCATTGATTATCAAATACCAGGAATACACTTATTGTTCTCAGCTTTGTTGGGGAGCTGTCAAAAGCCCACTGAAGCTGTATTCTCTACCCCAATTAATGATGAGTGTGAAGTAATAAACCATCCTGAAACTGGAAAAGATGAAGTGATGGGTTAGCACTATCTTATACACTGTCAAGCTATATGAAACAAGAGTTGCATGGAGTCAGACCCTATTGCTTCTGCTTCCAGACTGACTTATGAGCTGTCTCTCTGCATTCACTTGGAGTCACAAAAGACTTAATAAATCCTTCTGGAAGCAGAATATCAAAGGTGGATCTGCAGGAACCTGTTCCAGTCCAGCAACATCTGGACTTGTATTGCCTGGCTTTGGCTGTTATTTGAGATAAGTCAGCTTTCCAGTACAGTACATAGTGGAGAACTGACCTCTTGTGGATTTTAAGACTTAAGACAGTTTTACTTTGGCCTGTCATTCAATAACCTTCTACAAATTAAGTTAGCTAATAAATGCATAATGCTGGTGGCTGTTTTCAGTTGCTTTTTGTTCCAGAGGGGAAGCAAGTGCCACTCCCAGCCCATTTGCAGCTCCAGTAGATCCACAGTTTTTTAACTCCCACAGACCATAACACAAATGTGGAAAGACCTGATATATAATTGCTTCCTCATGATCTCAACAGAGCCTCAATACACTGTATCTCAAGATTTGTACGAAATTAAACAGGAAAACAAAATAGCAATAATTTAGAAAAAAATCTGTAGTTGCAGTTCTAGCAGTTTTCAGCACTTAAACAAAACCAACAAACCTGGCTTCTGTTAAATTGAGTAAAACAGAAATACTACTTTATGGTCCACAGAAGGGGATAATGGCATGCCGATATGTTTATGGAGCAGCAGGTGATATACACTTGAAAATATTTCTACCAGTTATAACACACGCTTACCTCTAGCACTGGGAGTGCACCACAAGACCAACACTCAGGGTGCCTGAATGCTATGCTTGACTTTACTATTGACGTGCTGTGTGACCTCTGGTATGCACGTCTCCCTCTACGTGCTTCAGTTTTCCCACCTGTAGTATGGGCAGAGTGATACTCACTCCCTGCTTGAAATTGTTTGAGAGCTGCTGACGAAAAGCCCTAGATACGAGGCAGCAGTCGTTATTGTGAGGATTTTATATATGGACAGGGCACATTCACCCTGCACTGCTCAAACCAAGAGTATCTTCACCAATTCAGAATTCCAGACTGGTTAAACTTTGACAGATGACTCAATCTGAAGCATTTCAAAACCCAACCCAAGTCACAGCCCCTCCTACAAAGCCAGATCTCAGATGTGGCAGTCTGGGTCCTACTGCATTAGCACTCCCCAAATAAACAAAATCCCATGCCTCCCACTCTTCTCAAATTCTGCACAGAAAAAAAACAAACCCAAACTTTAAAAAAAATCGACTAAGAGTATAACACAGAGAAAAGCCAGAAATAGATATTTGGAGCTCACAGGAGGAGGCTCTTCTAAACCTTTTATATCAATGTGAAGCAATGCAGCACAATAAAAAAAAAATCTGAGCTAACTTTGAGTAAAATAATTCTGGTAGCTAAGCAGGCCTGTTTGGGCATGGCTTGGGTATCTCGACACAGCACTGCACTAAACCATGTGTACATATCTATGCACTTGGCTGGTACTCCTTAATTTTATCCTCTGAGGTTTTCTGGATGTACCACTGCAATATTTAGAGGTAATCAACACTATTTCCTAAGGAGTGATCAATGTCTCTGTGGAACACTGTAGATGACCTCCGCAGGTGGGAGTCATCTGTACTGCTTAGATGTCTAAGTGGTCTAAGTCTGAACTAGTAACTAGCTCCCTTCTGAGGTAGCAAAGAGAAACCAGCACCTCTAGGTCTCTTCATTGCCCAAGAAAGGAGTCTTGAGTGGCTTGGGATGTCAAAAGTTAGGAAGTTTAATCTTAAAACTTCTCCGACTTTCAGTATCTTTACCTCTTCCAGCTACTTCCCCTCAATGAAATCAGAAGGCATATCTCAGTCACTCCTAGTCCTTCATCGGATTGCCTCAACATTTTAGTGTAATATTCTTACAAACATTCTTACCTGGGGCCTGACAACCGACTCTCATTTTTCCTGAGGGACCTTTCTCTCTTCTCTCTTCCAGCCCCTGAATGTCTATGGGAGGCACTCACTTTAAGGCTTTTTTCATTGCTGTTTGTATCAAAGCTTGGAACTGATTTTCTTTCTTCTGTCTTCGTCCTCTCTCTTTCAGGCAGCAGTTTGGCAACAGAGCCATCTGTATCTTTGGGGACATTTCTTAGTTTTTCAGAGGCTGAATTCATATGTGAGCTTGACAGTGTCTTTGATGCAAACTCCATATTTACTTGTGTTGAAGATCCTTTGCTTTCTTGAAAATCAGCACTTGGGAAACTCAGATCATTTTCTTCATGTTCTTCACCCTTGAACTGTGCTGTGTTGCTTATGCTAGTAGATCGCTTTGAAAGCCTCCTTTTCTGCAGATCCTAGAAATAAGTGCCATTAAAACCATAGATTAAAATTTGAGCATCTTTAAATAAACATGAAAACCAAAGGAAAGGTCTATCACTAATTTCTGGGCTAAGCAATTCCTTCATTATTAGGAATCAGGTTAAATAGGAATCAGATTTTTTTTAAATTTATAATAAATAAGAACAAACATACACTTCTACTTAAAATTTGAACAGTATTAAAGATGCTGTATACCCTTAAAAGACTGCTTCCTTTTACGCAAGATCATCAACAAAATACCTCCTAGAAGCTTAATTTTGGGTTTGTACCGAACTCAGAGGAAACCGAGACATATAAGACATTTTACTGGAAAGACTGCCCACTACAGGTACCTAGTCTTTATTTCCATATCAGAGATATTTAGAAAAATCTAAATAATTCATTTAACTTCCATATTCTCTTCAGTATTATCCAAATGATATGTTTAAAATATCTCAGTTTCTCATTATTACAAGTCTAATTTCTCACTGGCAAAGTTCCTGTCTATATAAAAGCAGGAAGAAGGGGAAAAAAAAAAAAAAGAGAGGCAAGAATTTTAGAATTGTGTTTTAAAAACACTTACTGATGGAATATGATCTGATTGGACCAATTTAGAAATGTATTTCTAACTGCAAGTAATTTTCAATTCCAAACGGCTACTCATTAACTGTAGGGTTTTGGAAAAAAAAGAGTAAAAAAGATACCCGTGGCTAAGAAAACATTGAAAGCTGTAGATACTGCTAAGGTAAATAAGCAATTTTGCTAGTAAAATGGAAGGTCCCATCTGTCAAGATATATCAAGAATGGAAAAGATTTCTAAAGAAATTCTGTAACCTAAGATCACAGACATGCAGGGAGCAGTTGCATGTAGTGGTTATATCTGAAACAATTTGAATTTCTGAATTAATCAGAACCACTTCCCTAACTTACCACATATTTTCAGACTGCGGATTTAATGGATTAGCATGCAGAAGTAATTTTAATATTATTTGCAAATGACTTTATCACAGAAGGTTAGATATAAAATCCACAGCCAAGCCCAATATTTTGTAAGTGTTGGAAATCACCTCTGGTGAACTTGCTACTGGTCCAGCCATCATTCCTCTGACAATGAGACCAGACCTGGGCCTTGGCTTTTCCTTCACTGTGGATTTCAGGTCCTCAGAAATCGTTGCTGCTTTTAAATCTTCTCCACTGTCTTTTAACTTCTTACCCCCAGAGGGTAAGTGGCTGTTGTGTATTGTCCCCGTGTGGCATTTTTCACTTTTGTGCTGATGCTTTCTGGATGGAAGGATTTTATCTAGTGGATTCTCAACATCGTATCTACAAGGAAGAAAAAGGCAAAACTTCAAACAGCAAAATAATGCACAAAGAAATCAATGAAAACATCTGCTTCATTTATTAAAGCATTGCTGTAAAATTCATTTACTTATTATCTAGCAATGGTACTCACATAAAGTCACTTTTCACTTAAGCATCTGTATATAGGTCTTCAGGACATTATTTCAGTATCATTACTATGTGTCACAATTGGTTATAATATGTGTAACACTTTAATTTTATGCTTACTTATTTTGATATGTACCATATCATAACAGAAAGCAAACTACGTATATCATACCAGACAGGACCTAAGCTACCACCAGCAGTTCCCATTCCTTCTTCACCTACTTGGTTGGCAGTTTGAAAATTTGTTAACACCCTCTGTTATATTATAACTTAGACTGACTCTACTGACGCCCTTCACTCTTTGTTCAATTATAGAACACTTACTATTTTAGTTCAGAAAGAAACGTGCTTTTGTATTTGGGCTTCTCTTTGATCATAGGTTGCTACATCCCTGTCATTTGACCTCTTCTATATTCTTCAACCTGGTCCTCCAGCTAGCAATACAAGGTGTAGTTCACTCTTTGCATCTGTTTTCCTACACATGTATAATGCTATAAACAGGCTTTTCTGAAATGCAAGTGAGATTCACCTGGATCTGTGACTCCGTTTGTACACCACTATATGCATTTCTTTCTTAAAATATCTTTTAACAAATCACGTTCCTAGTAAAAAAAAGAAGTCATCATGTGTGCCTGTAAGAAATCATGACAAGTCTGATTTTCTTCATCAGGATCTGTTTCACTGTCTGCATAATCTTAGATCACTGTTAAATGGAAGTTCTTTCACTCAGTAGCGCAAACTTCACTGAGACTCTTTTGTCTCAGTTGATAAATTTATATTCTGTGTAACCTGAAAATGCTAGCCTTCTTTCCAATAACTGTCCTTGAACTTGGTTTTCATCCTAGGATGTTTTTCTCCATCCTATTTCATAGTAAAGCGATTCCATGAGTTGAAGTATGTTGTATCACAAAAACGTTCCTTTTATTTAACCATTTATCAACTGTTTTTTGAAGTAGTATGCCTCATGTTGTGGAGACACGCTGCATGAGTAAACTAAAGGGAGCACTAGGAAATCTAAAGACTCTTGCTCCTGGCCTGGGACCACGTAACCCTTCACTGCCAAAGGGCACGGTGTGTCAGCAGAGAGACTGTTTTAACAGTTACAGACATTCAAGGAAACTTCCAAGAGGTAAACTAAAAGGAAAGTGGACTCTTTAATAAGGAACCAGTGAAGACTACCTGTCTAATTACACTCCCCATTCCTGAAAGCAGTGTTAAAAATTACCCAGGTAGTTGAAATTAAAACTAATTTCAGGCACTGGTTGGTTGACCTGGTAATGACTGAGTTTTCCTTTTCCGAGGGTCAGATTCTCAGCTGGTTTCGAAAGAAAAGTCAGTTACAAATACTGATTTGTATCACGACAGGCCCCAAAACCCCTGTTGCCCTGTCACACCCACTCAGCACATTTTTCCTTCCTTGGACCTCCAGCCAACTTCGGCCTCCTCAGCTCAGGAAGACATAACCGGTGAGGCTGGTGGTCATGAAGGCAGGAAAATACCTACAAAATCACACAGGACTGAGAGGGAAACCTGCAAGGCAATGTAGGTTCCTGCCCTCTCCGGAGCTGGCAGCTTTCAGTGTGGGGCTGGGTAACGTTTCCAAGCTCATACACACAAAAAGTTGGGCATTTCTGCTTGTTGCTTTCTGATTTTCCTTTCATCTGCCATTTTTGGCTCCCCCCTGCCCCACTGACTAAAGCAGCAAAGGAGAATTCTCTGCTGCTTGAGGGACGGCGCCTGCGCCATACTGATGAGGGGCCCTTCCTCACAGCACCATGCCATCCCCCCCACTCCCATCGCTGACACAGGTTGCTCCTGCGTGTGTGGCTTTACTTTGCCTCTTTGCATTTGTGTGTTCATGGATGTGTCTATAATGAGCACGGCCATGTGCG
>NW_010516921.1:9875-24607 GCF_000687285.1 Phaethon lepturus | reverse complement strand
CCCAGTTTATTACAACGTGTGATTTCAGGTCTAAATACAGGGTTCCATTTGGTATTGGATTTTATTTTTTGAAGACTTTGAGCCAATGTTTACACATTTCAGTGTGAATCACTTGTGAAAGTTGTTCAGGAACACAAGGGAGAAACTATTTTGAGAAAAGAAAGCAAGGTCAGAGAAGGACAGAAAAAAACAAAGCCCTTCACCTTAAGATATTGTAGGCATCTCTCCAGTCGGTGATACTGGAGCATTTTAATGTTTCATCAAATCCCAAATGGAATATATCTTAGTATGAGCAAACCTCAAGTAATGATTTATTTATGTGCAAGGCATCTTAAGAGCAAGGTGTCTAAAAAAAATCCTCCTGTTTACTCAAGGTTGTTGGCAGGACTAATGTCTATGAGATACTGCTTCCTTCATTTCAGCATGGAATAGAAAGAACCTTGCAGACATAAACTCAGCCAGTAAGGATAATTTAGTGATAAGCATTGTTAACTTCTAGGGCCAAATTTTCCATAAAAGAAAAATTCCAGAAATTGTTTCATAGGCTTACAGTCTTCTGTAAAACATCACTAGAATTATCTTCATAAGACGGGTATAGAAAAAGAGTCTAGATTGTTTTGTACTCCTCGCATTAAACTCTCAAACATTCGTATTTTCATCTGCACCCTTATGTGAGGGGTGGTCTAGTCCATTCTTCTTTTCCAATCAGCAGCTTTGTTTTTAAATTTTTAAAAGATTTTATTTTAAACTGCATTATTTACTTTGACAGAAATCTTGTAATTGCTGAGGCATCAGAATAATTAATTTGGTAGTTGAGAGTGATATAAACTTGACTAATTTTCTTACCGTTGTCAAGCATTAGACTCTACTACTCACATTATCAATGTGGCTGGCTCAGAAACAGTCTTTCACTAAGAGTCCTACATGT
The DNA here is from genome assembly GCF_000687285.1 of Phaethon lepturus. Lineage (NCBI taxonomy): Eukaryota > Metazoa > Chordata > Aves > Phaethontiformes > Phaethontidae > Phaethon > Phaethon lepturus. The sequence goes on along the minus strand of NW_010516921.1, from coordinate 23,679 downwards.
CAGCAGTCTCTGTATCAATTTGAGTTATGATAGCCTTGACTTGCCAGCAGATCAGACCAAGTTAATCTAGAGAAAAAATGCTTATAAGAACAACTGTAAACCCAAAAGTTTTGTGGCTCAATGGAAGAACAAGTTGGCTAAGAGAAGTAAACAGACAGAAGCTATGGCTTCCAGGCATATTCAAAATGACAATATCTTAATGTTTACAAATGATTACTTTGCATGTATTTCTCCTCATGACAAAAGAGTATAACGTGACAGTCATTGTTCTGCAGTTGGAGATACAGTTTATAGGCAATATCATTGAAAAGAAGGATGGAATACCTTTGAAGTAATATCTAGCTCATTATGTTGCCCAAAGATAGAATCAGCTCTATCAAACTTAGGCAAGTTTGCCTGAACTGTAACATCAAGCAAACTGCATATCGCCTTTGCAATGCTGACAGTCAGGCTTGATATTCTGTCCACTTATGTGGCATTTTCTACTCAATTTCTGTGTATTGGGTTCGTTTACCTATAGTTTACCTATAAACTTTATTTTTCTACCTGATGCAGTCATCATTTGGTTATCTGGAGGCAGATTATCCTGGTGATCTATTAACTGTGCCATGGCTGTGGAGGCATCTGAGCTGGCTTTAGATGAGTAGTTTGGCTGCTTTGCTGTTTTGAGTGCTGTGATCAATAGAATCGCCAACCTTTTGCACCTTAATTAAACTATCATTGTATGCTCTCATAGCTTAATACAGGTCACATTATTTTCAACTCTTGATTATCAGCATCCAGTATGTAAATAGTTTTCTTGTAAACAAGTACTCTTATTTAACCCTTGAAACACCAAAAGTAGTAGTTGGTAAATATAAATTATATGTAAAGTTTTGGTAGGGACTCCTCAATAAGACTCAACACCATTATGTGAAAGAATAAATGCAACAAGATATTTTTAATACTATTTGCTGATGTGGTATAAATAAATTGTGCTGATTAGATAAAAAGTTACTGATTTTAAATACAGCAATACTTGTTTAAAAAAAATCACTCTCAAATTATGTTTCCCGTGTTGGATTTTTTTTGTTGCTTCTACATTGTACTTTAAAACTACAGCTAGTATATCCTGAGTTACTAGTGAACTACGTTTTCTACAAATGCTTCTGATCTTTTCTTTTTTTCTTCCCCCCCTCAATTCTCAAGAAAGCAAAAAGAAAATCATTCAACAATCGACTAGGAAAGCATATTTCAAAAAAACAGTGACACACAAGCATATTTTTTTAACTTGATCAAATTTTGAGAAAAGTCATTATATGCTTATTTATAAAAGAGAAATAATAATTTAAATAGATTTTGTAAAGAAAAACCGGATTATTTTTATCCCTTTCACCTTCAGCTTGATTTTCCCATTTGATATCAGAGCTCAAATCATGCTTACTCTGCTAAGGGCATAAGTATAGTAGTCCATGTACTTAAGCTGACTTCTGTAAAATATGGCCAATGTTCCACATTGATACTAAAACTTCCAGTGAGTTTAGTGACGTGTCTTTTGATGTTGAGGCGGTGTTGTTGCTGAGTTCCTCTTTCTTCTTGCATATAATGCAGCCCAGGATTTTAACCTGGCAAGTTTCACAGCTGTATTGAAAATTACATCCATTATTTCACTCACTCACGCAAACCCATTTAATTTAAACAAGACCATCAAATATAGCAGTACTTTCATAAAATGGAGCATTAAATATTATTGAATGATACTTTCTTTATCTCTCAGGTACTGTATTCATTATCAAGTGATACCTATTTGTGACATTAGGAATTTGTGTCCAGTTACATTACTCTTGATCATGCCTCATCAAGCTGTCTCAAATATAACTAGAAAACTTAAGATGCCCCGTCTTAGTGAAACCTTTGCCTTCTTTTGTAAGAAGATACTATAAACTCAAAATATTCATTCAAGAATAATTTGTATATGCATTATCAGTATTCAGAGTAGTCAAGTAAAATACAGAATACAACTTATATGCAGTGATTTTAATTAATATAAAGTTGCTTTTTGTAAACAACAATGTTGTGTAGGTTTCTAACTGCTGACTAAGCCTGGATATCTATGCCCTCCATAGAGGAAGTGCTGATGTGACCCAAACAATAATAAACTAAGAAATATCCCAAAGCTTCTCTCCAAAAAATAGCAAAGAAATACCAGAAACTACTGTAATCATCTTCACAACCAACAATGTATCTTACCCATAATTTTCTTGAAAATATAAAAACCTCTGTAATACAAGCACTTAACCCCTGTAACACCAGCTAAAACAAGTAACAAATGGCTATTTTTTCAGAAATTAACTTGCATGCAGTAAGATTTATTTAAGGGAATAGCACTTCCCTTTGCAAATTAGTCTTATACCATTGCTTTTCTCTACTCACCACAATGAGTAGTATATAGACAAATGCATGCAGCAGCTGTCTGTGGCTCTCCTTCCTTACTTTGCCTTGCTGTTGCTCTTCTATTAGCTGTAGCTATGCAGTCCTCTAGCCACAGTATGACAGGAATTCTGTTACCTTGATAGTAGGTACAGATGCAGCTTTCGCACTTGCTGTCTGCCTCACATTTGTAACACCCTCTCTCCTTCCGGTCATTCATTCCAGGGGAGGAATGACACCAGCATTTCTGAGCTGTTCTTGTGTTTTCTCCCAGAACACTCAGGGAAAGCAGACTTCGTGATCTCCATGCTAACTACCAGCCTGCCTGCTGCCAGTTCTCCCTACTTCTGCCAGTGATGACATTCAGCTTGCTCCTCCACACAGGATACAGCACTGATTCCTCATTATGTAAGGCAGTCTAGGTCAAGTGTAGGAGAGACAGTGCTGGCCTGATCAAGCTAAAGGATTGCTCCCTCAGCTTCATGCTTCATGGGGTCTGGAAACGGGATCCTGATCTTTGCTACACCTTCTCGGGTAAATGTTTTTGCATGATTTAAATGGTTACTGTGATATTTTTCTATGCAGATAGCTGTCAGCCATGCTGTGAATTGCAGAGAGAATTTGCTAGGTGGAAACAAGCTCGGTCAGCATGATTGAATTAACAGAGCAGTAGTTCTTCTAGGCATCTCAGCTTTCAGACTCTTTACAAATAAATAAATCATAAATTGGGTTTGTTTAACAAACATCTTTTCTAACCATATGGAGATTATTGTTAATTTGACTGATTAAGCAGTGAATGAAATCCATTTTCTTGAAGGTGGTGTGGGGAAGCATTATTAGATATAGCTATTAGCTCTGAGAGGTTTACTGCAGTTCCTGGCTGTTGCATTGTTTTAGCCTTGCACATTACAAATATGCTTCCCTTACTAAGCAAAACAAAATGAAAAACCCCACAATTGTACTTAATTTTCTTACATTCTTTGGTTATTTTTTGAAGTAGCAATTAAATCCAGGATGCTATTTGCTATTTACTGCATGAATGCATGAATCTATATGCTTCTGAAAAATGTAAGGTGAACACTGCAGATAAAATTACATTTAGTGACTGCTCTGCAGAATGCCAGAGCAGTACATGTTAGCTGGATTTGTATTAGAAGGTAGTTTTTTTCATGCACCATGTAGAATTCAAAGGAATTTTTTGTATTTACACCCTGCTGAAAATCAGTCTGTAACAAAACATAGAACAGGTTTGTCCTTAAACGAATTAGACATACTGAGTATTGTCAGGTGCTGGAACATCTGATTATACTGGAATGCAGCAGAAGAGGCCCTGGAAAGTAGCAGCATAACACTGATGCTGCAGTATCATGTAGGGAATTTCAACAAGGCTAGCTTGCTTGCTAGGGATGATTACTATAAAATAAATTTGAAAATATTTTTAATGCGTTTGAGAGATTAATTAGAAAACTTCTGTTTATGTACAGTACCTTGGACAGCAACTTTTTTCTTTCATGATAGTGTAATGTCTACTTGATGGGAGTTAGCAATTTATAAAAATTAAATAACACAAATTTAAGATAGACTAATAAATTCCAAAATATAGGGGAACTTATAGTAAAAATACCTGAGAGAAACTCTGGTCAGCATTGTATCAACGAGTTATGTTTAACAGCTTACTAGTAAGATTTAATTTAATAGGTTAATTTTAAAATAATGATGTTTATATTGAATTACATTAATGAGTGTCAAAAAAGAAAATCATAAGTGCAAAATTATTACCTCTTGACACTATGGCATTTACAGAATTTTCATGTCTAATAGGTAACTGCTTACTTTAAGAATAAATACCAAGGTCCCTTTCTTAAATCAAAAAGATTATATATTACTATATGATTAAAACTAATTTTGATGGGAAGAGTGGAAGTCCTTTAAATGTGTTTCCCACGCCCACCCCCCCAAACTATTGTTTCTTCACACTTTTCCAGAATTAACAGATAGAATTTAATTTCAACACTTGTTTTATCATTGTCTTATCATCTTTAAAAGCTCTCTTTCTCTCGAAGAGAACTGCCAAGCAGTGAACTGTCTCTTCATCATGGTCTTACCTTATCAGTTACTAAATTAATATTTTTTTTTAATGACAGTCATGTAGACCTATGCTGTGATTTAGTAGAAATACCAGGCTGGTGCTTTCTTTAATTTCATTGTGAAAGAAGTTAGGTTCAAAAAAATGTAACTCATTTTTGGTATCTTGAAAACACCTCTGTTGCAATGCAGTATATTCCATTGTATCACATTTTATAGATACCATTTTATACCTCAAAATACATATGACTTGCAAACAAACTCTTAATGTAATAGCATAGTATAGGAACTTAGAACAAAACTGCTACATACTACGCATTACTGTAATGATGTACTTCAGGTTCTTTGTTTCTCGCTGCCTGAAGTGTTCTAAAATAGTTATGCTATTATGTATGAGTACACTGTGTTCTGTCCCATTTCAAGTGTGGGTGCTTGAGGTATTTTCTTACAGGCTTAAGGAGTGTTAATAACCTATCTATTCAATTAGAAGAAAAAAAAAAAGCCCTATTGTCTTTAAATATATGGTGGTTTTCTGGAAGTGTTATTTTTATTTTTTGCATCATGGTTCATAGCAGGGCATGCACAGTACTTAGCTTAGCAAGCTGCAGATGCTTCAGTAGAATACAAAGTGTTACAAAATGGTGTTTCCTATGTGTATTTATATATCCTATATTCTGATATATCACTTCGGGCCTGAGAAATTGAATCCAAGCTGTAAGGTATGTTTTGAACTTGCTACAATGCAGGATATGGACCATTAGTGGTCAGTGCCTCCTCATGGTATTTTCCTGTGTTTTTTTTGAATTGTCCAATCCCTGGCTAGATCAGTAGCTTGTTGTCAATATTCTGTATATTCCCTCACATCACAATATGCAGCTTGAGTTTCTGACAAACTTTTTTCTTCACTTTTCCTCACAGTACTAGAGTTTTCTGTCCTGCAAGGGAGTTCCTGTGCTCTTTCCATAACCATGGAAATATCACTAAAACTGAGGAGCATGGAAACAATATGAAACTGTGTGAATTAAATTATTTTAGAACAATAAGTTTAGCATAAACAGTAGTGAGACCAGTTTTTGTCATCCATAACATAAGTATAGGAGTATACATTAGATATTAATTTCTATAAAGATAGAAATAACTCAGATTTTATTTCCCCTTTTTAACTGAGTAGTTGAGATATATGTTGTAATGACAATCATATGCTAAGTTAGTGCTAAATTGAAAAAGACAGACTACAAACTGTGTTTTAGTTTGTCTCATGTAACCTCTAAATGTAAGACTGTTATAGTATAATTCACAAACTTTCCAGGTAAGTTTGGGCTCTCACAAATGCAGGTCTTTCAATGTACAGAACTGCCAACTTTTATTTGTATCTAGTTCACAAAATCATTCCAAATGTGACAAAAATCTGTTGCCATGGAGATGGGCTATATCTATTCTGAAGATACCTATTTAGAGGCTGGCAGATGTGCTCTGTTTCTTTTGCAAAAAGTTATTATTCTTTTTATTCAGACGTTTTCCTCACTTTTAATAGAAACCAGTTGGATGCACTCTTCCGTTCTGTGTTGCTACAGTCCATATCGTTTTTTCAGGTCCTGGTTCTCCATGATGATGTTTTTCCATCCTTAACTGCTTGTATAGCTCTTCTGTGACTGCAGTACAATTGGTTGACAAGTTTAGAAAGAGAAAAAGCCCCCTGAATTGTCATGTTCACCTGCTTGTCCGTGGAGGATCTTGGATGCCTCATTCCTTATATATTAGATTAATTACTCCATTACCTGTATTCCACACCCACTGCAATTCACAGAATTCATTCCTAGAACACTAGAAGGAGCTACTATAAAGAATCAGGGGAGATTTCTTAATGTTTTGGTAAATAAAATGTACCTCAGACACTCATTTAAAAAAATATATATTGCTCTTCACATTTTATTCATTGTGTATATAGAACACACTCTTTTGCATTGTTGCTTGCAAGGTTTACTGCCATGGCTGAATATCTAAGCTTCTAAAAGTTTATTTTAAAGGTTTCCCTAGATCGTACAGAACTATAATATTTGCAGCACAAATGCTGAAACAGGATCGAGATAAAAAGAACTACATTCTCTTTTTCTTCAGCTGGAGTTCATAATAGGTCCCTTTCAGAAAGGGTACTGTGCTGCAGAGGATCACCACAGAAGGACTTCCAGATGAATCCTTTCATGTGCTGAAGAAAATCAGAATCTCCCAGTGCCTGGTGATCACTAAGGGTGGGCAGTTTGTAGCACTTGAGACAAAAACTTACTGGGCTATTCTTCACCAGTGCTTTTAAACATTAGCACAGTAATTCCTGAGGCAGAGCCAAGAGTAGGACTGGTCAAAATTTGTATGAGGGCAAGTGAACACAAATTTCCATTCACTCAAAGTTAGCAGGTCTGCAGAATCTGAAATCTGCAAGATTGCAATCACAAGGCTGCAATGGAAGTTTGCATGGCAACTGTGTCCCTGCTGTGCAGGGCATGGAGGTGCTCTCCTTTGGGTCTGTTGGATGCCCATTAAGATGATTGCTCCTTGGGGACTCAGGATGGGAGAATTTGTCACCGTACCTGCAGGGAGAGGTGGTCAAAAATTTTCAGAGTAAATGCAACAAGTATCCTCGATTTGCTTGGTTTTGGAAACTATTTTACTAGCTACTAGTAATGTCCTGTTTGTTTAGAGGCAGTAAAAAAGCCAAGTTGGATTTTTGCAGGGAGAGAGAAGGGAGACCATGTTTTATTTACTAACTTCCCATTTATCTTAGAGTTGGAGCAGCTGTGATTGAGAAACCTATACCTTTTTTATTTTCTCTAATTGGGGTGCAATATATAAGTTCAAAACATTAAAAATAATGGAATTCACAGGATTTAGCCCTTTAGCAGTTGGAAAGAAGTTGCTATTGTGTTGATAAAGTCTTCTCTCTCAAACTCCGTATCAGATGACAGCCTGGTTCAAGGACCCACCAAAGGAGCTTGTTAAGATACAAACCCTGTCCGTCTTCCTGACACTGTAACCTGGTGGAGCTGAACTCAAGTACCTAGTTATACCAGTGTGACCAGTGAAATCTGAGCCATGAGAAATGCTGCTTAAAAAAAAAAGTTTTCAGTATTCTGTTAATGATACTTGGAGGTATCTTAAAGTCTGTGGTCATATTAAGGATCCTATGCTGCACCTCTACTGATTCTTAAAGAAGGACATTTTAGGACGATTGAAAACTGCATGCTTTCATAGTACATTAAAGTTATGTTTAAGTTGGGGGAATATTTTGTGTGTTCAGTGTTATGTTCAGAACTAAAACTTGGACCCACCTGAGGTATCTCAAAGATTTTTACTCCCTGGTGTTTATTGTTTAAGCTATCCAGATTCCTAGTTTATTGTTTTCTTTTGTTGCATTTATTTCATTCCAAAATGCAACATTTTAAAGGACCTATGCCTGTAAAATGTCAAACATGCCCAGACTGTAGCAAAGACTGGAGGAACTCATATTAAAATTTCAAACTGAGGAGTAAATATTCTGCTATTTATCCTAGTGATAAATCTGTATTTATAAACACCAGGCAATTCAACATTTCCAGAAACATCCATGAAAGAAAAGATTTCTGGAAGATCAATTGGCATCAGCAGTAGTATCTGAACACCAGTTTAGTATTTAAAATTTTAAGGATGTTTCTGAGTCAGGGGTGTTACTAGCACTAAGAAGTAATTTGTCACCTGTAAATGCTCTTCATGACCTCAAAGAACTTTCAAATGTATGAAAAAAAGATAACTCAGATTTTACAATTATACCTAAATAAGAATCAAACAGTTGAAGAGTGTGTTACCAGCTGATAATAATAAGATAACGGTTTATAGATCTTTCTACCTCAAGGTCATAGAACTGGGTATTTGGGCATTTGGGTAGTGGGGACCTGCGTGAGCTATTTAGCAGACTATGAGTAATGCCAGCAGAAAAGCTAAATTTAAAACTGGTGATCGTGGCAGAAGTGAAACATGAAAGCATGTGAACTCCTTCTAAATCAGTGCTCAGGCACGTGCAAAGGAGACAGGTGACATGTTTGTATCCAGCTTGGTCTTGCCCTTTGTATGTCACCATTTGAGTATTGGTATTTGGATGTACTATGGCGTGTTTTAACTAAATGCTTAGCGTCATATTGTTGCTTCCTGTGTTCTTTTAATCACTATAATATTTGCAGAGGAAATATTTAGAAATTTATGAGATTAGATTTCATTGTTAGAACAATTGTTCATAACATTCTGTATTGATATATGCTTGAAAATCAGGTATTATACTGAGACATGCCAAGTGCTTATTCTGAAGGGTCAAGCATATCAGGTCACCCCTGGGAGGTGGAGAAATTCAGCTTCACATAACTTGGATTCAAGCAAAATTTAAGCAGTCAAAACCTCATGATGTAAAGATACTAAAAAATAATATATCAGAACAATACTGGAATTGACTCTAGAGGATGAAATTCATTATAGCTGCCTGGGATCACTGAATCGCAGGTTAACATGTTAAATATCTGTTATATCCTAGATGACAGCCTTATTGCATACAGGTATTAATTAGGTTTATTTTCTTCTATCGTTACATTCCAAAATTGTATTACACAATGAAAGAAATGCAGTATTATTTTTGGCCCTTCTTCTGCGTACCTCTCACCTTCCTTGTCACTGCCCCTTTCCTTTGCCACCATACTGAACCCACCCCACTCCAGCATGGCTTGAACTAGGGGTTTCAAAAGTGTTTGCTGATGGCCATCCCAGTTCCACCTTTTTTTTTTCCTTTTTTGTTTTGCTTTCTTGACAAGAAACATATAATGCCATCTGATTTAGCTCAAAATGAGTCTGATCCAATGCAGCTGGAGTTTGTTGTAACTGTTACTTAGTGGACTGAATTTTAAAAAGGAGCATTTTTTTGTCTAGGTTCCAGATTTGGCTACACAGCTGTCATCTGAATCCATGGGAATGTATAGATCTGACATGGCAGTCATGTACCAGGCTGCATGATTGGCAATGCAGTCTGTAATAGAGGGACATGTCATATGACTCTGGCACAGGAATCTTTTTTTTTTTTTTTTTTTTTTAAATTGAACCCACGATTGAAGATGTTGAATCTACCACCACTACTCAGTGAGGAGGTGTAAAACGACACAGAGGACAAGTAGCATTTCGTTTTGACATGTCAGGGGCTGACCTGGAAAGGTTTCTAGTGCTTTCGTAACGGACCACCCTTACTCAAACTATTTCCTTCTCATGTTTGAGAGGCAAATAATTAACAGAAAATATATGAAAATTAATGAAAACTTTTACTCGTTTAACACTGGACAAAGGAATATACTTCTCAGCACAACCCCTGCCCTTTGCTCCTTGCTGAAGGAAAATGGGGCTGTAGATTTTCAGACTCGATTAAGTCAGAAAATCTTTTAAAAAGCAATCTTTTACAGCCGGTTCATTACTTTTGCCGATAGATGGGGCTGTCCTTTAAGGTGATGGCTCAGTATCTTTTTTTGTTTCCCCCTTTTTTTCTTTCTTCGCCCTCCTCTCTGTCTCTCTTTATCCTTTTCCCATCCCCCTCCTTTCTTTTTTTTTTTTCCCCCCTGTTATTTGCTGATTTGTATTAGGTACCATAGACTAAGCCTCAGAACAGGAAGCCGAGAATGAAGCAGAGAGGATACTGCAGAGGTTTTTTTTTTCTTCCCCTCTATGAGAATGCAGCAATTTATAAATACATGGTAATCTTTTGGAACTCAGAATCTGAACAAGCTTATTAGAGAGCATTTCAAGCATTTCATCATCACTATCTCTTGGGTTTTGTGGTTTTTTCCCTCATAGTACAATTGAAATTCACGTTTTATCAGGTAAGCTAGCAGGATGTTAAATCCTAGACCTTAGTTCATTTATGTTAGCTGTCTGCATGGAGTTCCTCCCCCCTTTTTTTTTTTTAATAATTTCTGAATGCTTGCTTTGCAGTTATTATTAAGCATATAATTAAGGAGAAAATCCAATTTTTGTGTTTTTAAAATGTTTAAAAAGCTGCAGTCAGGTCTTTTTGGCAGCACAGCATTTTATTACAGATGGATTTCACTGGCCTTATATTTTTGGGTGTTTGCCAGGTTGTTGGGGGCGGGGGTTGGTGCTTAAATTATTATTCAAGATTTTTCCCCTGAACTGTTGAGAAGTTAACAGAGGCCATGTTGTTCTTTCACGTGGAAAACGTTTTAACAGCTAAAGCAAGCAATGGTGTAGTCAAAATCCTAGCAGTTTTCCTTTCCATAGAGAAGCCCTGCTTTAAGGCTAAATGCTTTACACCAGTTTGGAGGTTTACCAAAGGAAGAAAGGGCTCCCTCCTCTTTCTCTCTCTCTTCCCCCCCCGCCCCGCCCTTAGTCTTTCTGATCAGGTACAATGCTAGAAGCTCTTCCTTTCATGTACATACTGATCAGGACCGGTTGTAATGCTGTAGATAAAACTCGGTTCATAATCTGAACCGTCTTGCTTTTTCAAACAGCACAAGACATTTGCCAGGTGGACATCAAGCTCTTTCAGCGTCTTTTCTAAAATGGATTTCTTCTCTGCTGCTTGTCTGAGGTATGTGCTTAAAAGACTCCCACTGAACTAATTTATCTGGGATGGGGCTGTCTGTTCTACCCACCTGCCCTTCACCCCCACTTTGAAAACGTTATTGCTCATTCTGCAGTATTTGAAAATGGATTTTTTTTTCCTATCACTGTTGAAAACCTGTTTAATTGTACTTATTACAGAAATGCTTATTTTGTAGTTATGGTGTCAAACTCCTAAGCTATATTGGCTGATGTTAGTGTTGCATTCTTGAAGTGCACCTACTTTTCTGTTGTGTTTTTCAGGCTTGACCGATGTGTTAATATAAAGTACAAAGGAAAAAAGACTGCTAAAAATTACTCTGAGAATCTAAAGTGAAACAATAACAGGATGATTGCTGTCAAGACTGACAGCCTGCTAGTTTATTCTGTTGAGCCTTCTTTGTGTGATCTTGAATATTTGCTGAAGTATTTAGACAAAAGAAAGCAAGTTAGAGACAGGTAGCCTTAAACTGATTGTCCTCAGTTTGCCAGGTAGTCATAGAAAGTTTTAATTATTTTAAAGAAAGTACCAATGATGGCAGGGGGGAAAAGTAAGATCCTTAACCTGCCTAAAGGGATGTCAAGATTTTATTGCATAAGGCAATATATAATCAGTACAATTCTAGGGAAATTCTAGGAAAACATCAGCAATTTGCATAGCATCTTGTCCCAGAAATAAATAATTTTAAGAGTCTGACTATAATAACTTACCAGAAAATTATATAGATGAATGTATATCATAGAATCATATATCCTATCAGCTGTTTGAAACAATACTTTATTACAGGGGCAAGAGTAGTTTATTATTGATCACTGAAATCTACATTGAAATTGTCATATTCTAACCTAAACTTGCTTTAAAGTTTCAGAATTTGAAAATGTCAACAACTGAGATAGTTGGAAAGCTAAAATAAACGACAGATTATATAATTCTTAAAATGAAGGTGGCCTTGAACTAGAAAACCTTTAGAACCTCTATGAATATGACTCTTCAATGTATTATTACAATTCCAAGCACTTTAAAGGACAGCTGATCGTTGACTTTGAAGGATGGTATCACTGCTACTATCCATATCACACCACATCCTTCCAACATGTGAATTATACTGTAAGGGTTTTGTACATTAATGACAGAAGCAGATACATTTAGGGAACAAAACCACAAAGCTTAGCGTTGGATTTTGTCACTTAAATGTATTTTACTGATCATTTTTGGTTACTTTAAATTGAAGAACTGAGATTAAAGAAGTGTAAAGGTTTTCCTACTCTTGGTTATGAGAAATATTCTGGCAGTAATCAGGAGAAATGAGTAGTTCTTTGCAAATTTCTTTCAAAAAGGGTCAGAAAGCTAGATCTAATTTGTGTGTGTGTGTGTGTGCTTAGAACTGTGATACTCTTCTGGATGAATGTCTTTTCTTTCATTTTATTACTTTTCTAAGCTCCAGTACCAACTCACCTGTGGGAAAACATGTTGGGTCTTTGGAGCTAAACGTCATTGTCGTGGTTTAACCCCAGCAACTAAGCACCACACAGCTGCTCACTCACTCGCCCCTCAGTGGGCCAGGGGAGAGAATTGGAAGGATTAAAGCGAGAAAACTTGTGCGTTGAGATAAAGACAGTTTAATAGTCAAAGCAAAAGCCACGCACGCAAGCAAAGCAGAAGAAGGAATTCATTCACTACTTTCCATCGGCAGGCAGGTGTTCAGCCATCTCCAGGAAAGCAGGGCTCCATCACACATAACAGTTACTTGGGAAGACAAATGCCATCACTCTGAATGTCCCCCCTTCCTCCTTCTTCCCCCAGCTTTATATGCTGAGCATGATGTTATATGGTATGGAACATCCCTTTGGCCAGCCTGGGTCAGCTGTCCCAGCTGTGTCTCCTCCCAGCTCCCTGTGCACCCCCAGCCAGGTGTGAAGAGCAGAAAAAGCCTTGATGCTGTGTAAGCACTGCTCAGCAATAACAAAAACACCTCTGTATTATCAACACTGTTTTCAGTGCAAATCCAAAACATAGCCCCACATTAGCTGCTATGAAGAAAATTAACTCTATCCCAGCCAAAACCAGCACAATCATGAAGAGATTTGCTGATTCTTTTCCAATAGCAGGAACATATTCTACCTTTTTTTCTCCACTGAAGACAGCTGATATATACAGGAGGCAGGGGGATTCCACAAGAGACCTGTATTTGACCTGTAGACTTTCTGTTGATGCCAAAATAAATGCAGCAGCAGACAAACTAAGTTAAAAATTTAACAATATATATTCACACTTGTAAACTGAGAAAAACAATGTCATGCTGTCAGTAAGACACACTAGATAAGGAATACCATTAGGCTTTTTTTAGCATAATGTTTTAGAGCACTTAAGAGATCAAATTGCTCAAAGAGAAAAAAATCATAAAGCCAAAATATTTTAAAATGGAAAAAAAATTAACATTTGAATAAATTTTAATCATTAAAAGCTACTACTGATGTTTTTGACTGAACTGAATATTGTAAGGAGATGGGGAGTATCACGCAAGTTCTCCAAACATTTTTTCCCAAAGCTCAATAGTTCTGGCACATGTTACTTCCATTTTTCTAGTTGTAGGTTTATTCTTTCTAGATTCCTATCTATGACAACGTATGAGAGTTGTATGGAAACAACTGAAAGTTTGGTATGGGTGAAGTAATTAGTTAAATGACAAATGTA
>NW_010516921.1:0-9844 GCF_000687285.1 Phaethon lepturus | reverse complement strand
TCTTTCCACACTGAGGTTAGTCCAATTTCTGTAAAATGTACTGATCTCTTTTTATTCAATATTAGTAGTATTTATGTAAAGAATCAGTGATGTCTTAGTGAATACATGGGTGTTCAGTGTTTTCAGGCTTCCTGTCTTTTACTGATTTTTTACTGATACATTCCTACTAGTGTGTGTGGTTCCACACCCGCTTTCATGCTCTTCTAATGTGCTATTTAGTTCTGACAAAAATAGTTTATTTTATTCTGCACTTATTACCAAAATTCTGGGTAGCACCCTTCCCTGCCATATTAAATATCACTTGAAACACCACATTTCTGACTCAGCCACCATGCTATTTATTGTTTGCATTTATCAGCCTCAGAAGCTCTCTCTCTCCTTCCTATTTGTGCTAGGAAATTTTCATTACAGTGCTTTTTCTGAATGCAAGTTTCCATTGCTTTCTGTCAAAGCAGTATCCAGTGCATCTCTGACCATCTTTCCAGTACTCTATTTTAAAGTGTTTCCATCCTTTTTTTTAAATTAATTTCCTTTTTTTCACAAGTATCTGAGGAAAAAAAAAGGACACAACCCCTCTATTTTTGGTCTCAGAAACATACGACTTGGTTTGTGCTTTCAAGCTTTATCCCCTCTCATGCCCTCTATCTTCATAATTTATTTCAATACCTTGTAAACATGAAGATCAATCTTCTTCTTTTTTCTCCTACTTACTCCTTAAACAGATTCTCTAATTTGCTTCCAGCATTCGCTTTTTTAAAATTACTTCATAATACAATTCAAAACACTGAAGATCATCTTCCTAGTAAAACAAAAAAACAAACAAAACCCAAATCCTGCTAAGGTCAGAAAGAAAAAATTAGGAATAAATATAGAGGCTTGTGTGACTCAAATAGTCTTTATTTAATAGTGGTATTGGTCAAAGATGACAAAACTAAGTGGCAGCTACAGTACTTTTTAAGTGCGGTAATGTTTCTGAAGGAAGCTTTCAAATGCTTGGTTATTTAAGTGCATTTTAAGCCAATGACTTGCCTGTGTTCCAAAGGTATTTTCCTGCAATGCTTCCATCCTCTCATCCCTCCCTGGACTCCATTTTCTACTTAATTTTTCATGGCATTTCCTTCAGAGTGAGATCTTTCATTTTCTTTATGATTTAAAGTGTCTAATTGTTTTGTTTCAAATTATCATTGAATTTATTTGTCAAGAGGAAATCATGACTGAGAGATTTCTGAGGCAGGTGATAGGTCCTCCTCCTAGGAATGTCTCGGCAGGGCTCTTTCAGTAGCTTTTCAGGATTCCTGCAGTAGGCCTACAGATGAAAACAGAAGGGAAGAGTCTGGTGGATCATTAGAAGCTGAATAGTGGAGATTAATTCTGTTCTTTATGTCCATAGTGGATGGGACAGGAAGTGAAGACTGAAGGAATGGGCTCATTCAGATGACATGCGGGGAGGAACATTCTAATACGATAGTGGAGAGCTGCAGTAGTGTCAGAAGAATCCGTGAAATTTGTCATGAAGGTCTGTAGAAAGAGGTTAGATGAAACATATGTTCAGGAATAGGGCGGGGGGGGGAGAGAGAGAGAGAGAGATTGGGCAGGGAGATGAACTAGGTGGCCTCTGATCATTGTTTCCAACACAATTTTTCTGTGAGTCTACAAAAAGAAGTAGATATCTGAGGTACAACATATTTAAAGAAAAGTATATTACAATTATATAGGGTATATACATTATATAGTAGACCCCCTAAAAGCTATCTTCTTTTCTTAAAGTACACAAGCATTCCCTTAAAACATTTATTCTATGGTATATACACTCTGAGACACTTCAAATATATCTAGAAAGAACAGAAAATATGTCATAAAAAGTTATTTAATTTCCTAGTGTTTCTTTTAGATTAAATAGGCTTCACTGGCTAACCATAGCTAGTATGTGAATAAAAAGGGTGGGAAAAGGATATTTGCTTATCCTCAGGAGAATATTATACATTTAATTAAAAAGATTAAATTGATAATTTATCTTCAGTAGAGAGAGCTAGGACACTTCAAAAGCTGACTAAATAAAGTGAGTGTACCAGAGCCATTTCAATGTTTTACATTTTATGTTAATGTTCAGTATTTTTCACAGCTGAGAAACTCAGTATGATAGATCTATTTTCTGAAATGAAAGCCTAAATAATGCCAAATATATCACCTGAAATGTGCAGTGATGGATAGAGACAGAGAACTTTTCAGAGCTCCATACTGGCTACATCAAAAATGTTTAATTGAAAAAGAAGTTATCCAACAATTTTTTTTTTTCTTAAACGTTAACTGTGTGATCCAAATGTTATCTAGAAACCTCACATCTGAGTATTTTTGCCTTCAGCTCAACTTATTTTCTCTTTACACACACACTGGGGAGATAGACCAGAAAGGATGACCCTTTACCATGTTTTCAGGACTTCATATTGTCTCCAAATAAAATTTATTACAAATCTACTACTCTAAATGAATAAAATATTATATCTGAAACAAAAATTTGCACTCCAAGGAAAATTATCTATGTACTACAATAAAACTTTTCTTAGTCATTTTGGCTCCATCTATGCCAATTCTAACTGGCATTGAGATACCCTGTGTCTGCAAAGGGTCTTGTCCTTAAAAACCTGTATGCACCCTGTCAAGAGCGTATGCCTTCTCATGGGAGCTAACTCTTGAGTCATGCCCCCAAACTCCAAAGGAAACTACTCACTAAAACAAGTGAAAACTGTTCCAGGATCAGCTCTTTTTAACAAGAGACGTCATTGTATCCCCAGATCCAGGAGTATTTCTTACCATTGGCTTCTAAGCTACAGAGCAACCAAAATTAATATTGTTCATATAAATATATATAATGAAATACGTGTATATAAATTCACAAACTGGAATAACATGTTAATTGAGTAAATATAAAATATTTTAACTTGTCAATTAACAATTGCAAAGGAAACAGCACAATACTGTATTGACTGTCCTTTAGGAACAGTTTATAGCTGGAAAAAGATAAACTTGAAATGGATAGCTTCTTTTTCTTCCATGAAAGTCAATGTTATGGAGGGACACATCTTCAGATAGATTGTTTAACTTTAATATTAATTTAAAAATTTAAATTGTAGCATAGGAGATGATTGTTAATCAATACTTACTTTCTAAAGTATGGTCTTGCATTTCTTGTATCTTGCTAAATCAGATGCCAAACTGGACTGAATTCAAAACAAAACTTGTTTTATTTCTTTTTAATAATTCTGAATACTTACATGAAAACCAGTGCACATGAATCATTAAAAATACATTCTTATTTAATGGCAGACTAAATTGATTTTGTTTAACAAATGATGGGTAAGACATTTATAGGGTCTGAGAAAAGGAAGATATATCAAATATACTTAAAATCTGCTGCAAAATAGCATACTTTACTCCATAGCACTGTTTTCTGGGACTTTGTAAAGTCTTTGTAAAATTTTATTTACAGCTTTGTAAAACTGTATTTACTGACACACCTAGATGAGAAAAGATTGCCAGATGTTATTTCAGGATGTTTCTGTCTGTTTTGCTGTCTGCTTTCTGATGGGCAAATATAAAACTGCCTGTAACATTTTATAAAGCAGAATTTACACCCACCTGGGCTAGAAATGAGTGAGAAAATTTTGCAAAATATCTTTATTTTAATACAAAAGCTGATCTCCAGAGGTGCCTTTCCACCTCAACCAGGTGGATTCTGTAAGACAAAACCACATCCGAGGAGCACAGGGTGGAGGATGTCACTAGCCTATTCATCTGTAATAAGGAGCAACTATGCATGAGAATACAAAAAATTATAATATAGCTAGAATTATATATCTATTAATATATATTAATATATAAAATTATAAAATATTTCTATTACTAGAAATATAAATCAAAAATTTGGAAATGCTAATGTAGATACAGTCTTGCATCACCAGATATGAGGACTGTACATGCCCTGAAGTGAAAACTTTGTCATCTTTCATGAGTGGGACATACAGTAGAGAGAAGTTTACAGCTTTATTGATATACATGAGCAATGAGATTAGAAAATAAGATCTTAATTACTTTGAGTACCTTTCAGGTAGAATTCCAATTGAAGATTACTTTTATTCAAGTAATATTTTTAGGTTTTTATTTAGGATTTTTTTTAATTAATTTTTTTTTTTGGCAACACTAAAGTTTGGTTTCACATCCAAACTTCAACCCAACCTAGAGAGAACTGTTGTCTCCTTTGGTTTGCTGACAACCACATTTGTTTAGGTTATCACTACAACAAGTTGAAAATTAACAACAGTTTAGAAGGGCATAGGTATTTAGGCTTGTTTTTTTTTTTTTAAATCAATAATTGTTTTACATAATGCCAATCCCAAGGATTCTTACAGTTTATGGGCATTCTAGGGCTGCAGCCTGGTAAAAGAAATTCTCATATCTTTTAGACAGTATGTCTGGTAGTTTTGACTCTAGGTTATATGCTGCCTAGCTGCGGCACAGGCTAGCTGTGAGTCTGTCACTTGTGGGCATTGACCTCAGACTTGCCCTCTGCTGTCCCCTCAAGACAGGTTCCTATACATCTGTGAAGTCTAATCCTGAACCAGCACTAAATAATATTTAATGGCTCTGCTGGGAGAAACAAAAATGCATACTGGTCAAGAGTAGAGAATGATAAATTACAGGACATGCTAACAAGAGAAAGCAAAGTAGCTGATACAGTACCCCCTCTCTTATGTCTGCATGCCTCATTGTTAGACAATAGGTAGCATTGAGTTTCTTGGGGAAAAATAAAACAAGGAAAAAAAAAGCCGGGGAAATACAAATCAATTAATTTTTTTAAAATGCAGGAGAGTAGTAAACATTCAATTTTATTTTTACAAGCTATTTCTCTGTTCTGAAACAGATCAGTCTTCAGTACATTACGTACTAGTTAACAGTCTGATAGTAATAACAGTGTTTTATTAAAAATTTTCTCTCCATTTTTCTTTGGGCTCTTTGCACATAATATTTCTATAGGTGTCTTAGCAGCGACATTTATTTCTCAGAGTTATATGTTTTGTAGGATTCTGAAATCCAGGAAACTGGTAGGTTTTGGCAATAGTTATTTTTCCTCTCCTGTGATTGAAGTAAGATTTACTGTGATGTAAGGCTGAAATTTCATAAGCTTATGTATGTAAGTCTATATTTAGGTTCTTACGCAAAAAACACCATGTCCAAAACAGAGTGACAAGAATTTCATATTGACTTTTGTGTGAATTCTTGATTGCTTAGCACTTTGGAAAAGGATGGCTTATTCCTTCAGCTGTCTGTTCAGATAAATTACAGATATAAAATATGAGCCATTTGCTCTCTTCTATGTGAGAAAAGATTATGAAGATGCCTAAATAATGGCTGTGGGTAGTGAAACTGTGAAGTGTTTCACTTCCATTATTCTGAAGTCCACACAGTAAGCAATTTCCCCTTCTCTTCAGAGGTCTGCAGGGCTGATTTTCTCTGTGTAATGTTTCTAATTCAGGTGGCTTTCCTGAAGCAGTAATTAACTGCTTTTGGGGATTAAAACAAGAAAGATTTTTTTTGAGACATTGATGTGTTATCTCAGATAAAATACTGTATTGCAGTATTGTAGGGCATATTTTTACTTCTGGAAGTTTCAGAAACTTGTTCTTAAAAAACTCCTGCTTTCTGGCTCTGTTGGGCTCTAGTTCTAAAAGCATTCCTTCATATAACTCCTCTAAAGTACACAATCTTGAACTTTAACAACTCTTAAATTCTAGATTCTTACCCACAATTTGTTCTATTTCAGTTTGTGTCCAACATTACCTGTTGCCTTGTGTACATATGCATATTTTTGTATGCCTGTAATGGTAGGGGTTCCTATAGGGAATCTAGGACCCCAATCTTCATGTGCTATTCAAACACAGAGACCTATAGGGAATCTAGGACCCCAATCTTCATGTGCTATTCAAACACAGAGAGAAAGGGCATCAGCGGCTCAACCAGCGTACCAGCTAAGTACAAGGAAAAATGTTCAGATCGCACAGAGAGAAAGACGACCTTTAAGGTGAAGGAATGGTTCTGGTAGCTGAGCAGCCTAACCACTGAAGAGTTTTGAAAGGTATCTTGAAAAAGAAGAGGTTAAAAGGAGGATAATGAGGGAGCTTGTGTCTCCTAAATATGACTGGGAATCTTTGAAATCACAATGTTGATGTAAATTGAAAATTTGAACAACGGTGTTAACATTCAAAAAATGGAATTTGAGGTAATGAAGAAGGCTGCGAAGACCCTATAAGAGAAAAACAGTCATCTATTTTCTAATTTATACAGCAGGATAGCATAGCCTGAGCAACTAGTTAGAAAATCACCTTGGATATGGGCAGGTTTTGTTTGATAAGGCCAAAGGAACTTGCTTTCTTGTAAGGAAGATGGAAAACAGACTGTTTGACAGGAATAACCTTGTGGATGGCTAAGACTGTATCTTAGATATGTATGGGGAGGTGGGAAAGTACAGTAAAATTTAGACATGGTCCAAAACTTAGACAAGGACATTTGATGCATGTAAGAGTTGGATTTATCATGATTGCTAGTAGCACAGACACCACTAATCTCAACAGCCTTAGGCTTGATTGCTAGCTTTTCACGTGCCCAGCTGCTGTGTTAAGCACTCATACACTGGGATGAATCACTCCACCTAGAAATTGAAAACACTCACACCAGCAATGGAAGTGGAAGGAAGTCTGAAATAAATCTTGGGTCAACTGGACTGCGTATAGGATGAATAGGATGTTTCTGAAGAGAGCTTGGAGACCAAGATAGCTACAGCCATCCATTCTGCCTGCTTTCAGCAGGGCCTATGAGATTTGGACAGCTCTGATACTATTCTGAAAAGGTAATCTTCAAAGGTGCATAACCCCATTTACCTGCAGTGTGAACATATCTTGGCTGTCTGCTGTTCAGGGCACAAGAACAAAAGTAACTCAAGAGAGACATCTTCCTAGAAAAGCTCAGATATCTGCTGCTGCAAACTTTGAGATTTGCAAGCAACCAGCCTCCCAAATCTGGAAGAACTTGCTATAAAAGGCAATATGGACAGGTTCATATTGCCTCAGGAGCAGCTTGTGACAGACTGTAGTTCTGGCTGCACACTGTCAAATATAGTACAAATGTAGCCTGAGAAAAATAGGTAGTAAAATTAAACAGAATCTTAAAATTTCATATTGCTGCTGATAAATCTACGTGCTCGTATTTCATAACAGGCATCTTAAGATTTGATACCGTAATATATTGCACATTTTCACTGAGGCCCTTTCTTCTTAGGGGACATAGTGACTACGGGGACAGTCTGTGTAAGGTACCTATCTAGAGTCTTATGCTTTGGCCATCTATTATCTATCAGATTTTTGTGTTCTCACTGAAAAAATGCCTCATGCTCTACACTGTCGTCTGTCTTTTACAGTGGTAACAGTTTTGATCTTATTTCCACTGTTGTGAATCATCGAATCATAGAATAGTTTGGGTTGGAAAGGACCTTTAAAGGTCATCTCGTCCAACCCCCCTGCAATGAGCAGGGACATCTTCAACTAGATCAGGGTGCTCAGAGCCCCATCCAACCTGACCTTGAATGTTTCCATGGATGAGGCATAACCA
This sequence comes from Phaethon lepturus, assembly GCF_000687285.1. Taxonomy (NCBI): domain Eukaryota; kingdom Metazoa; phylum Chordata; class Aves; order Phaethontiformes; family Phaethontidae; genus Phaethon; species Phaethon lepturus. The sequence goes on along the minus strand of NW_010516921.1, from coordinate 2,185 downwards.
CCTCTCTGGGCAACCTGTTGTGCCCTCTCTCAAGCACATTCACAAATGGTTTTAAAAAACAAAGTTTCCCACTTTGGGTTCTCGCTGAAACTTGTTTATACAAATGCATCTAGGTTGTATATGACAACTGCAGAAATATTATTCAACTCTCAGAGTCTGGTATGAAATGGTGCCCTGTCTTCAGATGCATTGATGAGACAAGAAGAGTGACGCGCTGAGGAATGCCTCTTTGCATTGTTTCTCAGCTGGATATATTGTAAATCAATAACTGACTCCGGGAGTTTGAGTAGCTGAAGCTTTCTCTTGCCTAGTAGGGCTGGAACTAGCTTTCACACTGGGTCTGCTATTAGCAGAGTAAAGAGTTACAGGACAACAATGACTAAGCTTATCATTTATCTTCAAACTATTTTAGATACTGCCCTGGACACCCAGTGCCAAAATACCAGATGACATTATAATTCACTACTATAAACTAAAAATTACTATTTAGAAAAATCATTCCAAAACACTGTAACCTCAATTACAACATTAAAAATGACAATTCAGAACAGCAAGAGGCAGTTCAAATCACAAATGCAAGAGTACTTTCAGTCATTAAGACGACAAACATGTATTTTTGAATGAAAATAGTATCTGAAAGTATTTTAATCACCAATTACAACTCCTTCAAAATGGGTGAACTCTTACTTCCCCATGAGAAAAGCTGAAGTTGAAAGAGACGTGGTCTGCCGTTGCTCACACCTGCCATTATTTGCTGTGGCCTCCACTGTACCACATTGCTGTTCCTATTTGAGTTCTCATCTCACAGGTGGATCCACATGATACAGACCTTGTAATCCATCATTTCAATTCAAGATGGAATGCAAGACAGAATTATTAAATATTTTATTACTTCATTAGCTTCATTAACATAGTTTAACTGCACATTTGGCGTGCACTGAAATATATTTACAGGAACTGCAGATCTCAAGCCTCTTTCCTTTCTGTATTTCTGTACCTATATTTGAGAGTGGTTTCTTTGCAAAATAATCACTAAATATGCACTACAAGTATATTTTTAACCACATAGTTCAATACTATATTTGATAAAGTAAATGTTGCTTGCTTTTCAGTAGATGATCTGGTCTTCAGGAAAGTATCAGAAGTGGCTCAGAATTTGCATGACCGAGTGTGTTGCTGCAAAATTTGTTATCATTATTCTATTTTTAAGTATATAGCTGTATTTCAGAAATTTCTGATGAATGGGTTTCTGTTGTTAAATATCACATGGTAGCCAGTGATATTCCCTCAGTTCTATTATTTTTTAACTTTGTTGTCACCTGCAATATACCTTTTGTCTCTTTTCTCGGTAAACTTAATAGCATTAACTTCATTAATTTTTAAATGCTCTGGGCTGCTGAACATTTAAAGTCTCTGCATATAATATATTCCTATTTCTTTTAATGAAGCACATTTCTCTAATTCTTCTTCTTGACCAACCATAGGATTAAAAAACCCGGAAAACTCCCAAATACCAATACCACTAGATTTCGTAGTCTATAATTTTATCAATTCTAGCTTTTGACTGGATTATTTATTATATCTTTACTTACCTATATTTTCAAAAATCAAATTAACATCCTGAACATTTATTGTACAGTTAGAATATAAAATATTAAATGACTGGAAACTCACCAGCATCTCAAAAGAGAAAAAAGGTGAAATATTTGCTTTGAATTAAAAGTCAGTGTGGCTAACGGTCTTCATTAGGTGGCTTTCAAACCACGACATTGGTCAAAGGGTGTGTCAGAGGCAGCAAATGCTGTTGTGGCTGCCTGTAGTTAACCTTATCTCATTGCTTCTAGGAATTTTCTATATTTTTCCCCTTTGAAATTTAAAAAAATTGAAAATATCATGTAGGTCCTTTTTAGATTTCAGAACAAGATAAACACTGGAGGAAATAAATGAGAATAAAAACCCTGCTGAAATAAATCTTGAGAAATGAGTGGGGAATCTTTTATACACGAAGCCAGTTCAGCTGGGTCTCTTAAATCCAGCTGTGATCACTTGGAATGGTGCATTACAGCTGATTATTCCGAGCTGCTTCCAGCTGTTTATGCCTAAACCCTTACAATTAGCAACATTATGTTTCAATTCACGCTTTCTGGGCTCAGGTGTTCCCTGTCTGTACGAAATACTCCCACAA
>NW_010516920.1:0-43936 GCF_000687285.1 Phaethon lepturus | reverse complement strand
TGATAAAGAATAAGATTAACAGTGAGAACTTCTGGAAACATATTGTTTGGGTGGATTGCTAAAACCAGATTCTACCAGTGTCATTTTCTATGTGAAGTGGTTAGTCATCTGACGTACAGACAAGTTAGTTCAAAAATTAATAAATGGAACTGCCAAAAAATAGAAATGTAAGAAAAACGAACCCAAGGTGCCCAAGAAGATAAGCTGAAGAGAATGCTCTCAGTTAGATAAATGCCTAGACATGGCACAAGACCACGTTCAATTTTACCTGAGCTACTCAATAACAGTCTGGACTAGTCTAAAACCATATTTAGGCAAGACAACAGGTTTAGGATTACAAGATATACTGTTGATGCTTTAGTCTTGAGCTCCATTTTATCAAGCTACCATGATTATGGAAACATCAGTAAAGTCTCAGTTTTCTACTCTTTCCTAGAGCTCACCCAACTAGGCTTGCGATGTCCCATGCTTGCTGCTTGTTGTACCATGTCCTGTTTCTGTCCCGCAACTGCTTGCTTCCTTATTTCTCCCCCCATCATTCCTTGTTAACAGGGACTAAGCAGCTCTGACTCAAGGAAACCTTACTGCTACAGGCACAGCACTGTCCAAAATATGTCCATTTATTTCAGAACTTAAATCTGAACAAATCATGAAGCTTAGCTTTACAATAATTTTTTCTAATACATTTTACCAGATGTGGGCCTAAGCAGCAAAAGCCAAAAATCAGTTTACAGTTTCTCTAACACTTAAGAATATACAGAAGATTTTGATTTTCAAATCCATCTCTAATAAGTTATTTGTAGCAGAATGTTCAGACATCTTAGAATTAAATGATTGTCAGGATTTCTTTTGTAAAGAAACTCGGGTTTTTGTACCCTTCGACAACTTCCCTAAAACACGGATGTTTCAATGAATGTTAGCAATCCATAAAGTGCACCATACTGTCTGCACTTTTCCTATTATGAAACATAGGAATAGTAATTTCACACACTAAAAGTGACAGAAAAAAGTCATGTTGCTTTATCAGAACAGAAAAAAAAATATTCCCTAGGAGATGTACTTATTAATGCAATACTAAATGTGACAGCACAAGCTATCAGGAAGAACCTGAGGCTTGAAAATTATTCAAGTGGCATGGCACTTAGGTATGTAACCCTATATTTTCTCCCCAAGGCAAATTTCCCACTGACTTCAAGGCCGGATTTGCCCTGACTAAGCAGGACAAGCTCCTCTGAGAAAGATGCTACAGTACAGAGCTTTGTTAAACAACATCTTTAGGGACCTAGATGCTAGCAAAGGTGCTCCTGGAGAGCTCACACAATTAATTTGATGTTTTAACTCTAAATAGGTACCATACTTTTTTTAAGAAATAGCAGCCCTGTGATATTACTGATTTACATTTTTTTATTTTTGGAACAAATGGTACTGAGGATTCAAAATTATGGCTACTTACGTTGCATGGCTAGCGTGAACACAACCTTATGTATTAGTGTAACAGCAGAATCAATCCACTAGAAAATATTATTTTAAATCATAACTTTCAAAGGTGACAAATTATTGAAAAGTGTTTACTCTGACATACTTAAAGCATGCATGAGAAACCAAGGAAGGGAAAAAAAAAAAGCAACACTCTGAAGATCCACACCCCTCCCTGAAACTAGCATGAAACCCAGTTTTCCAAGCAAACATCTCCAAAAGCAGAGTAACACCTCAAATTATTTCTGAAAGTCTTTGCTTCTAATTCTGCCAGAATTAGAGAAAAATCTTCAGCACATCGGAATCTGTGCCAAAAGATGCCAAACACCAATACTCGAAAACTTTTACCAGAAAGAGAAGTTGACAGCACCCGACAGGATGAGCAAAAGCCATTGCTGCTTCGGGATATTTGATATGCACTTCGCATAGCTGGGGAAGTAGGCCTGGACAGTTCAGACACTCAAGCCACATTCTTGTGTCTTCTGTTTTCAACTTGATCACCTCCCTATGGATCTTTCAGCTGGTCACGTATTTTATATTTAACACAGCCTGGACTGCTCCTTTGTTGTGCAATTTAACAAAATAGCGCACACTACCCTGCTAGAAAACACCAGAGATTACACAACCTACTCATGCTCTTTGAACATAATGGATGTCAACTTTCGTGGAAGAAGCTCCTATCCGGAATGATACACTTGATGAAATAGTTTTAAAATCCATTTGCAATGTGTCCTGCTTTCAGCTGGGACAGAGTTAATTTTCTTCCTAATACCTGGTATCGTGCTGTGTTTTGGATTTGGTATGAGAGTAAAGCTGATAACACGCTGATGTTTTTAGTTGTGGCTCAGTAGCTGTAGTGCTTATACTCAGCCAAGGACTTTCCAGCTCCCCACGCTCTGCCAGCGGGGAGGTGCACCAGAAGCTGGGAGGGGGCACAGCCAGGACGGCTGACCCAGCCTGGCCAAAAGGATATTCCCTACCATTTAACACCACACTCGGTATATAAAGTGGAGTTGGCCAGGGAGCAGGAATCAAATCACTAATATCGATCACCAGGTGGTGAGCAATTGTTGCATTGTGCATCCCTTGGTTTTGCATATTCCTTTATCAATATTATTATTATTTCCTCTTCCTTTGCTGTCCTATTAAACTATTTTTATCTCAACACGAGTTTTTTTTCCAATGGTGTCCCTCATCCCACCTGGTGGAGGGCAAAGGTGAGCAAGTGGCTGTGTGGTGCTTAGTTGCTGGCTGGGCCTAAACCACAATGCAATGCAAAACTCATGTCAAAGAAGCAAAAAGGCAAAGAAAAACTATCATTACAGACAAAAATTATAAAAAAAAACCAAACAAACTCACCACCATCAGTCACTTGGTTTCCAGGTGTTGTTTCCTTTTCCTGTTGAAACAAAAATGTCACAGTGTTAAGATACCTGACTTGACTCTGGTACACAAAGCATTCAGTGGCTAAATATGTCTTGCTATCAACCTGTTTCCAATTTGTTGTGCTGTCTCCCTCCAGATTATTCCAAAACAGCTAAAGCAACATGTTGTTATCTGTGTCCAAACACTGCCATGCCGGACAAAGCCAATACAGCTAAAGATATGATCAACCAATATCATCAAATAAGCGTTTCCAGTTCCATCTCTTCCATTCAGTCTTCACATGAAATCCCCTCAGATCTTTCCTGCAATCTTTCTTGTAAAAAGACATGTTTCTCAGTACTGTACTGTTGACAGAGCCTAATAAATTTTTATAATGACCTGAACGTTTTCACCCAATGAATTCTGTGCAACAACACAGAGATTGGTGGTGGCATGTTTTGTTCTTTTTCTGCCATATTATATAATACAAAAGACCAACAAGCTAGAAGTAATAAGACAACATAAAATTATAGGTCTATTCTATGTTAACGGACTCTAGTTCAATGCTCTATCTGTGGCCACAGAAACAAAAGAAAGATTTTGTTTGTTTGTTTTTTACCCTGACATATGCTTTGCATATAGTAAAAATTCCTTGTAGAATTGTGCTGGTAGAATAATCCCTGTAGTCTTGGTTAAACACCAACTGTTCAAACCCAGATCAGCACAACCCACCTGATACTGTACAAACCACCACACTTTTTACATTTCCTTTCTAGTCTCTATCATCATTTGTCCCAAATCTTACAATCCTTAATTATCCTATTTTTCACCAAGCATCTCAAAAGAATATTCTGAGGAAAACAAACTGAGCTGGAGATCCAGGTTCATAGAATGGATGCAACTGAAATTTTTGGTCACAAATGCAACTGAAAGATGAACTGGAGAGGAGAATATAGGCATTAGTAACAAGCAGGTTCATCAAGAAGTAAATTTAGCTCAGCATTATCTGTGCTGACAATTGTATGAATGCCTTTCAAGATATGGAAAAATTTTCCAATGGAAACTTGTGGCTGAAGAGAGAAATTCTGCTCTACACTTGTGATTTATCAGAACAACTTAAATTTGAATTCTCACAACAGGAGACCAGAAAAAGAAACCTCACTGGCATCTACAGTTGTGAATACTACCTGACCTACAAGGTTTTTTGCATGAGCCAGAAGAGTAGTACATATAACTGAAACAGACTGTTTGAAATGGTTTTACAATTTCCATTCCTGGAGATTTTGAAGAACTGGCTTGGCTAAATCTGTAACAAATGTTTTAGGTACAGCTAACCTTAGAATAACAGAATCATGGAATCACAGGATCGTTTAGGTTGGAAAAGACCTTTAAGTTCATCAACTCCAGCCATTAAGCTAGCACTGTCAAGATGACCACTAAACCATGTCCCTAAGTGGCTCATCTACATGTCTTTTAAATACCTCCCAGGATGGTGACTCAACCACTTCCCTGGGCAGCCTGTTCCAATGCTAGACAACGCTTTCAGCAAAGAAATTTTTCCTAATATCCAATCTAAACTTCCCCTGGTGCAACCTGATAATGTTTCCTCTCATCCTACCACTTGTTACTTGGGAGAAGAGACCAACAACCATGTTACTACAATCTCCTTTCAGGTAGTTGTAGGGAGTGATAAGGCCTTCCCTCAGCCTCCAGGCTGAACAACCCCAGTTCCCTCAGCTGCTCCTCACAAGACTTGGGCTCTAGACCCCTCACCAGCTTCCAAAGAAGTTTCCCTTCTTTGGACACACTCCAGCACCTCAATGTCTTTTTTGTAGCGAGGGGCCCAAAACTGAGCACAGTATTCGAGGTGCAGCCTCACCAGGGCCTGGTACAGGACGACAATCACTTCCCTACTCCTGCTGCCCACACTATTTCTGGTACAAACCAGGATGCCACTGGCCTTCTTGGCCACCTGGGCACACTGCTGGCTCGTGTTCAGCCGGCTGTCAACCAGCACCCCCAGCTGGTCCTTTTCCACCAGGCAGCTCTCCAGCCACTTCTTCCCCAAGCCACTAGCTTTGCATGGGGTTGTTGGGACCAAAGTGCAGGACCCGGCACTTGGCCATGTTAAACCTCATACAGTTCCCCTCGGCCTATCGATCCAGCCTGTCCAGATTCCCCTGCAGAGCCCTCCTACCCTCCAGCAGATCAACACTCCTGCCCAATTTGGTTTGATCTGCAAAGTAATTGAGGGTGCACTTGATCCCCTCATCCAGATCATTAATAACAATAATAAACAAAACTGGCCCCAATACTGAGCCCTGGGGAACACCACTTGTGACTGGCCACCAACTGGATTTAACGCCATTCACAACCCTTTGAGTCTGGCCATCCAGCCAGTTTTTTACCCAGTAAACAGTAGACACATCCAAGCCATGAGCAGCCAGTTTCTCCGGGATAATGCTGTGGGAAATGGTGTCAAAGGCTGCACTGAAGAAGGACTGCCTCCCAAGGGACTCTGTCAACCAGGCTCCTCAACAGGCCAAAGTCTGCATTTTGGAAGTCCAAGGTAGCAGTCCTGTTGATCCTCATCCTTGCTTCTCTAAGAATCAAAAACTAACACTTCATGATCACTATGCCCAAGATGGCCTCCAACCACCACAACACCCACAAGTCCCTCTCTGTTAGCAGACAACAGGTCCAGCAGGGTGCCTTCCCTAGTTGGCTCACTCACCACCTGTATCAGGAAGTTACCTCCAGGAACCTCCTAGACTGTTTCCGCTCTGCTCTCTTGTATTTCCAGCAGACACCTTGTAAGTTGAAGTCCCCCATAAGAACAATTGTGAGACTTCTCCCAGCTGCTTATAGAATATTTTGTCTGCCTCTTCATCCTGGTTGGGTGGTCTATAACAGACTCCCACCATGATATCTGCCTTGTTGGCCTGCCACCAGTTCTTACTCATAAACACTCAACCCTATAACCACCGTCATTAAGTTCTAGACAATCAAAACATATAGGGCTACCCCACTGCCTCTCCTTCCTCGCCTATCCCTTCTGAAGAGTTTATAGTCATCCATTGCAGCACTCCTGTTGTGCAAGTCACCCTACCATGTTTCTCTGATGGCAACTATCAGTTTTCCTGCTGCACAATGTCTTCCGGTTCCTCCTGTTTGTTGCCCGTGCTGCATGCATTGGCGTAGATGCACTTCAGTTGAGCTATTGTGTCCCACCACCTTCTGCGGGGAGAAACCCTAATTCCTACATGATTATTCTCAGGTGGTTTCCTAGTTTCTAACACATCAATAATCCTTGCGTTTTTGCTGCTGCATGGATCTCCATCCCCAACCTCCAACTGGGACAGCAGACCGAAGGACCTTGCCAGCACACCTTCCCTCAAACATTGGCGTGCCACCCCCAGACTTATCTCTAGCAAGCCTGGCTGTACCTCTTTCCCCCTTCACATCTAGTTTAAAGCTCTTTCAACGAGCCCTGCTAACTCCTGTGCAAAGATCCTTTTCCCGCTTTGAGATAGGTCACCAGTAGGCCTGGTGTTGTGTAGACTGACCCATGATCAAAAAATCCAAAATTCTGCCAGTGACACCAGCCTCAGAGCCAGGAATTGATCCCTTGTTTTGGGATACAGTAATAAATGGATTACAGCTTAAGATGCTTTCTAGCCCTACTTTCTATGATGCTGTGATAGAGAAAATGTTTCAATGTAAATACTCTGAGCAGGGATTTCATCACGGGCAGTACAGCTGGAACAAGTAACACAGTCTGAAGCATGCCAATTCTAATAACAACATTAACGTATAATTAACACTTATCTTATTGACATTGACAGTGACTGAACTACAGAAATCCCAACAATAAAAACAGAACATCTTGCTTCTCCATCAGTAGCATGACCCAGCTGGTACTCCCAAGATCCTAATGGCACACCCAGACTAGGATCTTGCCCGAACTTTGTATTTCTCCGTCACTATCAAACTGTGTTTTCCCCAAACATATCATACATCAATACCTGCAAGACTACTAGAAAGAAGTGGTTCTGCTATCACCAGTCAAGACTTCCTACCCAGTAAGCCCCTTCTATGTAGAGCCTGGCACCCAAGGAGCAATCCCTGCCCCGCTGAAGAGCTCTAGCTAGAGTCTTGGGGCACCTGGAGCCCGTTCACAGGAGTATTCCCAGAATCATGATGAGACTAGAAAACCCACACCACTTTCAACACGTCTCCCTGGGGTAATTATAAACAACCCAGCCATGCACAAGATAAACAATCCCCAGTTCAATTGTTGAACAATTACTGTTGCAATAACCAACTAGAAGAACAGAGATTTGTGAACAATAATATTTGAGTCCCAGGAGATAAAGAGGAGGAAAACACCAGATAAGTGTGTTAGACTCATTCCCTACCCTCAGGGAAGCATCCACATTTGTTCCTGGCTTTTAATTAATCATATGCTCTGATGTATACGCGTCCAGGCAGATTTTGTTATGAAGATAATATAACATCTATTAATAGAAAAGCAGAGAGATTATTAATAAAGTGAGGTGTCACTTCTTCCTGAAACTTCAAGTGTCATATTTGCAGATAGAATGTTCTTTGAAAAAAGGAAATGGAGCAAGACAACAGCTGCAAGGACAATGAAAACTTTTGGAGATAAGCTATTGCGATGTCTTTATTTTGCTAAAAGTCTTTTGATGAATCATTACCAGTTTTAATTGCCAGTGGCACTGTAAAGAAATTATGTACTTTGACCAAAGTGGATCTACAGTCTGTCATCAGGGACTGGATGTTTTAAAATATGCCTAAGGTGTTTCCCGTATGTAAGGTGTTTACTGTAGATTTATAAAAGCATTCGAGGAGTAAAGGTACGCAAGAATCACAGTGCTAAGAGGTTGTTTCAAAAAAATTTAGATATTGCCATTTCCACACATTTGGGGTGATATTCAATCAAACTGGAACATCAGTTAATCCAACATAATAACATGAATTAGCCAAAGGAATAAAACAAATAATTAGAGGTAGTTATGGATCTAGCCACTTGAGTAATCTAGGTAATTTCACCCAGGGAGCCTTAGAACAAGAGAATCATGAACAGATTACTGTTTTCAATTAAAAGGACAGTAAACCTGGTCATCATCTGTACTGCAGATTAAAATAATGTCTTAAAAATGCAAATGGATTCTTATTTCATTAAATTATGCCATGCTAATTTTTTTTTTTAAACAAAGGATAAGTGATGTAATCAAACTATAGAAGACAAGATTCTGGTAAGATCTTATTATAAAACCTCATGTGGACACTGTTTTGATTTAATTTTCCATTTTATGTTGCACATGGGTATGCACAGATATAAGTTTTCATCTGTGAATACATTTTTAGTTACCTTTTCTATCTATGGGATTTGTTTGTAGGCTCATATAACTGCAAAAACACATCCAACCAAAAAAAGATTATCTCATTAATTTTAATATTCAAATCAAGCAAATCACATTCTGATCAGAGAAAATCCACAAGGAGAAACAAGAGCTAAATATACCAGCAGGAAAGACATGCTTAGTGCTAGCTTTTAGAGATGTGAAATATATGAATTGACCACTTATCTTTCCAAAGCTTCTCAGAGAACACCCGCAGACTCCTAAATTACCTGAAGCACTACTTCCATGTTTTTCACTTGGGCTCTGTACAGACTATAATACCAAATATGCAAAGTTTCATGTATGCAACCATAGAATAAAAACGTCATGCCAAAACTGTCTGCACTCATGTTTGAAAGTTATGAAGTAGGCAGCTACAATAAGAATGAACAAAAGGAAAAAGGCAACAAGTTGTCCTTTCTTACAAATTCAAGATCCCTCCCATTGAGTATTCAGGCTCTTTTTTCTGCTAGAGCTTCAGTTCCAGCAGAGAGGAGAGAATCAGAAGGAGGAGGACAGACCACCACCCTGAAAGCTGGAATAAGATGAAAGATATGTGAAATTGGAAATGGGGAAGGGAACAGAGCAGCTCCTGAGTCCATGGCTACAGCAGTTTACACTCTTGATTTTCATCTCACAGACATAAAATCTTGATTTCCTTCCTTGACCCCATGTTTTAGACAATTGTATTCAAAGGGTACAAACTAACACTTCTATATTTTATGCAAGAGGAAGCAGTGTCTAAAAGAGACTCCAAGAAGCACAAAAGGTCTCCACCTGGCTCTGAAGTTGAATAGCCTTTTTACCACTGTGCTACAATCCTTTGACCTTCTTTCCCGTTGGATGAAGAAGCCTTAATGCACCTCTGTGACAGCCTATGAAGGCTGCAGGTATTAATTTGGTATTTGGCATTTAAAATTTATTGTGCATAACTTTCAGAGTTCACTTTTAAAGCATTCCATATTGCCTCCTGTATTATTGAGAGCTACCATAGAACACTACAGGAGCCAAGCTACACCAAGAGAGAGCTTCTGGAAGTATCTACCCTAAGGTACCACATGTAACACTGCTATCCGTTCACAGGGCTACACCAGCCTAAAAAAAAAAACAAACAGGTCTATGGCTCATTTTTCAATAACTACACAATGATTACACAAATCTGCAGCTTTGTGTAAGTTACCATGTCATCTCTTCTGTCACTTTCTCCTACAGGGAGAAAGAGAAGACAGCCAAGGAGTGAAAGTGATATGGTTCTGAGCTACCACCCTTGGAATAACTTTGGTCCCACTCCCTGCTCTCCCAGTCTCTTATGAACTCTCTGCACCTCTTCACCCTTTTAATCAGGTTAAGTATGAAAAATAGCACCTTATTATCTCTAGGCATGCTTGGGAGGATAAACACACTAAAGGCTGCATGTTAATTAATAAAGCTTTGAAAACCAAGACATTCCAGGCTGCCTGCTTTACATTTCATAACAGCAGGCTAAACTTTGTACGGATTATTTCTTACCCTAAGCAGGTTGCTTCAAATAACTATGCCCTACAATAGGCAGTAGAGAGAATCTCCCTGGTTTTGTTCCTAATTGCACTTGTGTGTTCTGGAGAAGAATGTCTGGGAAATGTTTTCTTAGTAATACTTTCCATTTGATCTGCCATCGTTAATTGAAGGACACACTACTTCATTATGCTTCTCTTCCTGGCAGCCTGCACAGTAATTGCACACAGTAGCTAGAGACAAGTGGACTAGCAGTTCTGGAATTGTGAGCAGGAAAAATTAACAGTTTGTAAATTAATCTCTTCTCATGGTAACAAACAACTGAAGCATTTTTTAAAAAGCAGTTTTACACCAGTTCCATTTTGCTGCACACTGAATAATGTCAACCTATTATGAAACGTTTTGTACTATTCAAATAATAAATGAGCTCCAGCTCCTTTCTGGAGTTCATTATTCTATAAACTAGACTTTCATGGGGGTCCAAAAGAAAATAAAAGGGTTTTTGAGGAAGAGATGCCAATTTCAGCTGGAGATTAGTGAGCTTCATTCCACTGCTCCTATTGTACATGACACTAGAGAAGGAACTCCTAGATCAATCCCAAAATGTGGTTTGTTAGTGAGATTGGACTGCTTACAGTATGTCTCATGCGAGTCATGCCTTTGAGAGCAAAAAGAAAAATATAACCCACAGAATTTGGACACAGAAACTGTTTTTTCCTTACTATAAAAGTCAATCCTATTATTGCCATGACAGCTACTTATTTTTCTTTTGTTTTCCTGAACAAAATCTTCAGAAAGATCATACTACTGATGCTTAACTACAGGTGACATGGAAATAAAGATTTCTTGTTAAAATGCAGAAATACTTCTCACTTCAGAATCCAGATCCGTAGATAGGTTAATATATGTGAGGTGCTGAGCTCTTCAGAAAAGCCAAGTCAGATAGACAGAAGTCCTTTGTAGAGACTACACTAGGGCATTATCATTGGTGTATGCCATGGGTTAGGCTCACCTTTCCCAGTAACATTAAAGCATCCAATATCTATTAGAAACATGTTCTTACCTCAAGCATTGGAGCTAACCTTCTGAAAGTTAACACAGGCAGTTTTAACAATTGAATATGTGCAATTAGTGAATTCTCATGAATTAGATTCGCATTGCAAAGCAATTACATGTATAAATAACTGCATATTCACTGTGAGAATGATGGCAAGCAGTACTGAACAGTGGGGCCAAGCTTCTTTCCATGACAAATAAGAAGGGAACTTTGTTTAACTATACATCTGAAAGCATGGCAAAGAAGAGAAGACTGATAGTATCCAAAAAATACCAGGAAAACAAAACCGCTTCTTAATGTTTTAAGCATCCTATTTGAGACATGAAATAATATGTGTCTTTTTTTTGGTGTTTAAACCTTGACAGAATAAAGGACCAGCAATATAAAAGAAAGCGCTCAAAACGAGAGGCATAAGATGTAGGGTGTTCTGGATAAAGGCAATCAGGTCTTTCTCTATATAAGGCTCCATAATTGGACCCCTGTTACAGCTTTCTGAAAGGCAGAAACTTAATTCTTGATGATTATTTTTTTTTTCTTCAGCACTTTCTTGAAAGTTCTATCTATATAAATGGGACACTATACCTTCAGATACTTCAAAGAAAATGAGTATGTGGCCTAAGGAAAAGGATGTTAAAGTATTTGAAACAGTCACTTTTGGGAAACAAATATCTTCTTTTAGATGCAGGGTATAAAATTGAGGGGGAGGGGTGGGGGTGCTCTTCTGTATCAGACCCAAGAGGTTTTCTTTCAACTAGTTTAATTCACTGATCAGTTTATCAAACCAGATCACATTAACATGCAACCATCACAAGTAGGCATAACTCAGAGCACCATCTTGGGCCACCAATTCATGCAAATGAACGCACATACTCCTTACCTATCTTGGGAACCCCATCAGTGTACCCACACAAGCTCAGAACTGCCTGAGATAACAGGGACGCCCCGGGAGGCAGGCTGTGTTAGCCTGGAGAGCAGGATGCCGTGTGAATGCAGGTACAGCATCTCCAGTACAAAGCTACTTGATTCAGACCCAGTTCAGGCATCTCTGCATAGGTCACATCCCTTGTGCAAAAGAGGTTGTCTGTGCTTGAGCCTTTTTCAGGCTTGATGCAACCTGGAAGTCCTAAAAATCTACAAATTAAGCGATAAAATAAATCACCACAACAACATTTTATTTAATTGTTGATTTTATAAATGTATTATAAACTTCCAGAGCAGGTTGGAACTCGGGTCAATGCATGCCTGATTATGGAAGATTTCTTCCATACACGTTCTATTTTTTTAAACCATTATTTTAAAAAAGGAAAACCTCAAATGACAGAGTTTAATCAGGAGAAACTATTCCACAGTGTAACATATCTCACCATTAGGACTTTTTTTTCCCCCCAGATGTTTTGGCTAGAGTTTTTCAATTCCACTCTTCCCAGTTACGGTCCCTTTTGTTCAAGTCTGAGTTCTTTGTCCTCTCTGGAATTTCCATGTAACAAATACAAAACCATCATGGTCTGTCTTGGAAAATGTTTGGCCAAACTTCCTATGTTTAGTTGCTTTTATCTTTCCTTATTAATATATTCTTCTACCCCCTTGAGCATGTTTAATTCTTGATGAGCTGTGTTTGAGAGTAGAGATAAAAAAATGCAAGGAAGAAAGAAGATCTAAGATAACATCAGATTTTTCCCAGCTAACTCCATAATTAGAACTTGTTCGAAACTGTTTTGGAAGAGTATTTTCATAGATAGGAGATCATTGTTTATGAGGAGCAACAAACAACATCAAACAAAGCAATTTATCCATTTTGTTTGAAGCACTAAATCCTAACTACTTCAGGTGATTCCCACATGGTTGACTCATAGGAGACCTATGACGTACATGCTGGCACTAAAGGACTGTGTGATGGAGCGAGCTGAAGGAAAGGGTCAGCAACACAGGAGTGACAGCTAGTATCATAAAGGTGGATCACATAGTAAGACCTATTCTTGAGATAGAGAAAGAGCAAACATCTAGAAGGCAGATCAAATTATTTCTGGGGCGTGGGGAACATTAAAAGCACTAAATCTCAAGGATGAGCCCAGTCTTCAGTCTTGTAAGGATTAATACAATATTACGAGTTTGTGATATAGAAACTTCAAAACATGTCAATACCATGCTGTGACAAACGTGCTTTAGGTGTACCTGAAACAGGCACTCGCTCTGAGCCAGGGTAGCAAAGCACAATAGTAGAGCAGACTGACAAAACCCCAGCATATATTCAGCGGCTAAAGTCTACTCTGCTGCAGACCTACTGCTGTGCACGCATAAACCGGTCTTAATAGGACAGTGCAGATGTGTCATGAGCTGTAATCGTTCCTCTGATCACAGCAGGGCATACCCAGCTCTAGCTGAAGATGCAGATTGTTTTTGGGTTTTCCTCCTAGAGTTTGAGAACTGTATGCACCTATGTAGAATTACATAAACTCATACATACACAAACAGACATGCGTCTATGTGTATATACGTATGGATTTAAGGGTTCAGATTTTTGACTCTGATCCATGGAGTTTCAGATCCAAACTTGGATCCAGATGCTTCATTTGGGGAAGTGGGTGCAGGGAACAGAAGGATTCAGAGTTCTAATGTGCAGCAATATGGACAGAGGTTCTGAAACTGACACAAACTTTGTGCAAACAAACAAAGAAAAGAGAGGTGTATTTACGTTAAAACTGAGGAATAGTCTTTTTGATCTTTTTAACAGAGGAGGATAACCTTAAGAGCAATGCTCTACAGGTGCCATGTGTGTTCTTGTGACAGCCACCTATTTAGACTCAGATCTGGCTCACCTGTGAAAAGCTGCTGTTTCAATCAACTCCCAATAAAATCACAGCACACCCTTTGTGTGCTGGTGGGCACAAGAAACATTCCCATACTCCAGTTCATTTCCTTGAACACAGGGATTTCTGCTTCCTACACCTGAACTGAGCATCTCTTAGAAATGCTAAGACCACCAGGGAGAAAACCGCATTTCATATATTTCTTACACAGTAATACATTTCGCCAACACAATATAGGACTGTTTTGCAAGAAGGCAGAATTTATCTCCAGACTAATGGGCCGCGTTACACTGTTAACCCAAGGCAGAGCCAGCGCCTGCAAAACATGAAGTCTCAGCATGAAGTATACAGCATCATTATTCTTATTCCTTTTTCCAACCTGAAGTCCACATTAAAAGGAGTTATCAGGCATAAGAGGACTGTACCTAGCAATATACAATATAGTACATTTTTAAAAAGCAAGTTCTTTTGAATACTTTCCATCTAAGTTTCAATCTCTCTGGGCACCAACCGCAGAGGTTTAGAACTATGACAAGGATTCTTTATGCTGGAGCAGAAGTCCCTAAAGATAAGTGAGTTTGAAGACTTCATACATTTTGAATGGTGAGTGCCCAAATTCAATCTATTGATGTACTAATACACTACAGATAGACATTTATTGTGTTTGAGAGTGTTTCTCACCTGGAATAAATTTTAAGAATTGGTACAGTGTCTTAATTTAGTATTTTAGCCAATTTATTAATTGACTAACGCAGGAACCAGTGTTACAAACCAAGGGGGAGGAATCATTTCAATAGATGCAGTACATGACCTGCAGTCCCATGAAGCAGTAAAAATTTTTCTGCAGTGCCAAAATTAGGACCAGCAGCAGCAGAAACACATGGGATGTAGGTTAGGTATACAGTTTTACATAGGAACTAATCAGATGCATAAATAAAACAGATGAGATTTGCAAGAATTAGAACACAGACAATACGCTTATTTACCAAGAACTAGAAAAGCACTTTAGCAGGAAATATGCTAATAAATACATGACCATGGGGATGCTCTGACTTACGACATCTGACTGTTGCTCTTAAGAGCTAAGATGCAGTTCTGTAAATCCATCACAATACTTCAATGCAACTACTGGCAGGAGCAAAGGGATTCAGAAAATGACCTGGAGTTGAAAAATATGCCTATAAATCTGCAGAATGCTTTTGTCACCTTTTCACATATTGGGATGGTATACAGGACTGTAATGTTATGAGTACACTTAAAAAACCCTTTTTAGTGTCACTCAGAGGTCCTTCTCACTGGCCCTAAGACCTTTTACTAGTTCTTTGTTGAACAGCTGTACATAAAATGGCCTTGAAATCAACTTGCACCTCCCTTTCTATTGTTGGAGTAATTTGCAAAAAAAAAAAACCAATCCAAAAAACAAAACCACAGTGTCAAAAAACCTAAAGGCCACCTCTATTTTACAACTGTGCAACTTCCCCCCTCCTCCCCAGGACCTCCCATGTTTGGTGGCATATACAATTAAGATCAGACAAGCCCAGTGAAGGATTCATAAAACAAACATTACATGTCTTGTGTAGCAGTATGAAGCCATTCAATAAAAGCAGATGTATCAACAACATAAACATGGCTGTTTAACAAAATAAGACCGATTTTTCTCATTTTTGACCTGTTAGCTTTACCTGCCAAAAGATAAGGCATTGTAAAGCACCAAAAGAACTAACAGACCCTGCTGACCAAGAGAGTGACAAAAGGAAAGAACAGGTAGAAGTTTCCAGGTCATGGGCATATACAAAACTGCAAGTGGGAAAACTAGAGAATCAGGATACTTTTCTCAAAACTGAGCTAAAGCTGTGACTAGCACAGCATCACAGCTACACATTAAAGACTCCTTAATATAACTTTTTCTGTATTAATGAGATCCAGCCCAATCTCTGCAGAAGTTTTTTTTCTTAATGCAACTTTGATTCAAAACAATTGGAAAAAACACTGTGGTTTCTAGAGCTATTTAGTCTAACCAAATGTGGGCAGATCCTGCTGATAAAGAAATGATTTAACTGAAATGAATTTCTATAATCAAAAATAATCTAGGTTAGAGAGCTCCAGACCAGTCTGAATGAAACAAAACTTTAAAAACATCAATTATTTGTTGCAGCACAGTTAAATTTTAATGCATCCTCTTTAAACTTCTTCCAGTCAATCACTTAAAAAATGACAAAACGTGGGGCTAGAAGGGAAGGGAAATAAAATGTAATGTCTGGCTAACTTCCCCTCTGTGTTATATCCAAACACTGGAAAGGCCCAAATAATTTACACAGATGTAAGAGGACAGAACCCGCACTTCAGAAATACATAGCGAAGCCCAGGTTTCAGCCAGACTTGAGCCCCTTGTTGTGCTGTCCTGCTGCAGTCTTAAGAGCAGCTTCTTGATTCAGTTCCATGGTACAAAGAGAGACAGCCACCTTTCCACCACCCCCCAGAAAGCGCACGGGGAAGTAAAGCAAAGCAATAGTAAAAACCAACAAACCTCTCCCAGCACGCAGACAAAGCCTGTCCTCACAGCTCAGCTTCCCACACTGCCCTGCCAGCCGCAGCAGCTTGCGGCTGAAAGCCATGGAAGGAGATGGGGAACACCTGGACTCCCCTCCCCAGCTGAAACCTATCCAGCCTTACCTGAAAGGTGCCCCGCAGGGCAGTTCTTGCTGCCCTGTGAACATTTCAGGCACTCTTCGTATGCTCAAACTAGGGCATTTTCCCCCCTTCCCCCCATCTTCCTAACCTCAACCTGCGAGTCCTGGGAGTTCGTCATTCCCAACAATGGCAGAAACTGAGCCCGTCAGTGCAGGAGGATAATCTCTCCAGTGTTACCTGCTGGAAGGTATCACACCACTCCTACCCTCCAAAAACCTCGACAGTTTCTCAGAGCTGTTTGTTTGTAATTCGGCCAGCCTACTTCAGCTTGCTGGTTACATCACATTTTCAGGAGAAAATATCTTCAAAGCATTCCTTACCCTGTGAGCTATTTGGCAAAAGGAGAATGATGACAAGTCTTCCTCCTCTGGCTAGTCTGAGAAACCCTCCATTTCCTTTGCTCTTTAGAAGTTCTGAGAAAAAAAAAAAAGTATTTGAATTGCTCCAAACCTCTCTTCTTTCACCTGCAAAATCAGGGTAAAATCTAAAGTCCATGAAGACATTTCCAAGATATTTTCAAATACATGTTTTAACATATATAAGATTACATCTTCTACATACATGTATTGCACAGATTACCCTATACCTTCCTAGTTTTCATGTGTGGGATCGTGTGTCCCAGCAATGTTCCCAGTAATTGCCCATAACCCCGAAATCCTCCCACAGATGCAGCACCCAGCTTGTCCTTCCACAGTCAAGTCACAGGAAAGAAGGCAGCCATGCCATGAACGTTTTACTACCCCCAGCCACCTCTCGCTTTCAGCAAATTCCTGTTTCCTCTGTACGTACTTCTGAGAGGCACGTGTAGACAGCAGGTACCTCACGCCAACTCAGAGGCCATCCTTCTTCCTCATCCATGAAAAACACTTCAATTCTAGTCTTCCATTTCTCTTTGGCCACTGGGACAAGCTTCAATTTTCTACAAAGCATACAGCAGTGTGCCTGCAGCGAATGGCCGGGGTGGCCCTGGGCTGGAGACTAGAGTACAACATACAACAGGATTTTTATTGCACTTTGCCTCCATCTGCTGCCTTCGGCAGTATTGTCCTCACGTAAACCACTGCCTACCTCGTCGTTTGCTGCCTCACAAAATCACAGGGGAAAACTTCCCCCTGATGTATGTCTCTGACTACCTGTCATTGTAGCAGCGTCTCGAGGACTCAACCAGATGGTCTAGAATAAAGGAAAATATCGTTAAGTGTGCAGAAACACAAAGCAATGCAGCAAGAAAGGAAGAAATTAAAACTAAAGACACTTGAAAGAGGTCAAGTTTTTCCCCTGGTGCAGTACTAATCCTTAGAGTAGACCACTGAAACATCACCTGCAGTGCAGTGGAAAAACTGGCGTCTTTTTTCACAGGTTAAAATTTCTTGCGTCAGCCTACGTACTCAGTTTTCTATGGCCATTTTGGAAGCAATAAACATCCCCTTATCCTGAAGGCTCCTCTGACATAAGAATTTAATTTGCTGATTCTTAGTTAACACCTAGGATGACTTTGCCTTCCAGATCACACTGAAATTGTAATTTCCTTCATTTGAAACACTGTAACAGTAAAACAGGGCACATTCATCCTTAAATGACATTTCTGGACAATGACAATTTTTTTTCTCAAATACACACACACTTAAGCAATACTCTCATATTAAGCAGTAAGTTACATCCTTATAGATATAGCACGCTCACTACGAAAGGACTCATTATCTTCTATGTTTCCAATGTCATCAGTCATCCTTAGCAATTTCCCCAAAACATTTTTGTGCAGATGTTGCCATTAATTCTAAATGTCCTCCTAGCCCAGTTTCCCAGGATGCAAAGTCATTTAACTACAGATCATTAATATTAACATAGGAGACCACATAGGTGCATAAAATTGGAGCTGATCTGAGCTGACTTTGGGCTTTCCATCTTTTCAATGACATTTTGCCTGAACTAGACAAAGGAGTGTTTCATATTAACAGTAGGAGCTTCTGCTCTATTTTGAGGAGAAAAAATAAGTAGCCTTCACATAATGTTATGCTGTCTCAAAATGGACTTTTAACAGCGCATTTTGTAGGATAATTTATTCATCTATAATTTGATGTTGCAGCCAATTGTAAATTTTTTGTCTGAAATCTTTATTTGTTGATTATTATGAAAAAAATTCTTTAGGGATTTTGACTTTTTTTGATTAATTTAATCTGAATCAAGCTATTTATTTTACGCTTTTTGCAAATGTCATAGCAAATGTAAAACTTCCTCAGCTACGGATGCCTATGCTTTTCCAATACATAGAATCATGCAATACATAGACAACATAATTTTTGCTTCATTCCTTCAATGCCCAAAGTTTACATGTCATATAGTAAGGCAGTTATATTATTTTTCTTTCCATAATCTGCACACATCTCCATAAATAAAAACATGCATTCATATCAGATGCAATGAAACAAATACACATACCTCCCTTTTATGTCCAGTTTACCATATTCATTAGTCACAATTGACACATAGTCACCATAATCATAAAATCTAGTAAATGCTTTGAACAAGATAATCTTAGTTCCTGGTCTACCTGTCCCAAGTCTTCAGTTTTTCTTTCTTATAATTACACTGTCATTTTCAACAAGTGGTTTCCCTCTTCTGCTCTACAGAAAACCCTAACAAATAACAGTGAAAATTGAGTACGGCTTCAATATTTCCCTTTTATGACACAACTGTCCACAAAACTATTCCATAATTTGTGAACTGTGCCATCATACATGTTTTTAAGAGTATGTAACCCTGAACAACGCTGGAGTAGAAACAAGTAGAAATTTGCTAGTTTCTGGAACAGCAGGGAAAGGAAGGTACAACCTTAACTCTGCTCCCTGAAAAGGTATAAATCACTCCTCACCAAAGGGAGGAAACTCCTTGGTGTTCTAGACACAGGACTCATTATGAAATAGATCTAATGGCTAGAAGATAACTGTAAAATCATAGGTGTAAAAAACCAATGGCATGATTTTCAACTTGACAGTATGAGATAGATGAGATATTAAACCAAAATCCATAGCTAAGAGGTTCTGTTGCTTGGGAGGGAGGTGGGTCATTATAGAATAAAATACATCAGTTATGGAATATGGACATTTTCTCACAGTGAAACTGGAACAGGCACAAATAGAAATAGTTAGCTGGAGTTTTTGTATATAAAAATTTAAAAGTACTGATATGCACCTCAAATATCAGGAATATAATTTGAAAAAGAAAATAATAGCTGATAGTTATAGCTATTTGCAGGTGCTAGTAGGAAATACTAGCACATCATTTTGCTTTAAAGCTAGTTACTCCTTCAGTAAACAAGCTGGAAAGATGTAGGATGCAAACTTGCAGTTATGTAATAAAAATCATAAACATTTAGCTACTTTATTTGTTGTGCCTTCTTGTACACAAGTCCATTTTCAAGGCAGGGGAGAAAAGATATTAAGACAATACAATTGTCATAGCTTAAAATTGCACGAAGATGAAATTATTTCAGTGGACTGAAAATGCTGAAAATTATTGTCAATTACCAATTGAGGTCAGCTTTCCCCCTTCTGCACACATAAAACGTGTCGTTTGCCTGGCTTCGCCACCAAATACATTCTTTCTACAGGAACTACTGGAGTGTTCAGTGGATCAAAGCTAGTCATAAAGGTCTGTGTTCCTGCAAATCTGGTGTGTATATGTTTTACTTTAGGCACACAAGTTGTGATATGAAACTTATAAAAGGGATGGCATACACAACATTGAATATATTGATAGTAATGTATGTTCTTAAAGATTTCCACATAATAAGTTTTTTAAGGGACATTTGATTGAGAGGAAGGGACAAAAAAATAGAAAGATACCATAAGTGATTTAAATACATTGATGTACTATTTCCAATCTAGCCTCTTCTTGTATAGCCTTTCCTTACATTTAAGCAAGTTTGTGGTACTGAACAGAAAAAAGAATTTATGTTCCTATATTTAAGTACATTTGTTGCTAACTGTGCCTTAAGTTCAACTTTATCTTTTTGATAAATAAAACAAAAAAAAAATTAATCATGTCGTTCCATTATTCTGAGCTAAAATGTTTTGCAGCAGGTTAAATGCAGTAGAAATGGATCAAAAAGATAGGTTTCATACGAAATAAGCTGTTTTATTCCTTTTGTAAAAATATATCTAAGAATAAAAGCATCCAGATCCACAAGACACATCCAAAATCAGGCAGAATTTTTAAAAGGAGTAAAATTTGGAATGATCAACTTTTTGCAGTTGTTTGAATCCCAAGCCTAAAACCTCTAACCCTGAAAACCACAAGGGTGTCAGCTGTTTTTTTCAACCTCAGAATTAGAAAGCCTGCTCCCATCTAAAATACACAGATTTTACCTTCTATCATTATAGCTCTCTAATAAAATAAAAAAACTTTGAAAGGTTTTCTTTTTCATTACAGGCTTGCTAAAGTAGTTGGAAAAAATAATCAGAATTTTATAGTCTGACAATTCTCCAAAAGACAATCAATGAAACATGGAAATTCTGCTTTACTCTGTAGTTACCATACACAGTGCATAAACTCCATATGGCCTACAAAACAAAGATGAAGAAAATGGGACAGGAGAATAAGAACCTATTCTGCTTTAGAAAAAAAAGCACTTAATCACTTCAGTGGAGAATTTTATTGGCTTATCTAAATGGAGATATCTTGATTCTTCTCTTACTTTACACCCCTTTTTATAACCATTGTCCCATAGAGCTCAGCAGAATTACCTGCAGGTCAGGTCTGGATCCAGCCACCGCATGAGCCTAGACTCTAGTTTGAAGAGTCCCGGCCTTTGGAAAGGCATCAATTTTCTCACTGTAAAACAGAAGCAAAACTGATTTCTGCCTGGCTTGTCAAAGGAAGAACCTGCTAAAAATGAACATGAAGTATGGCTGGCAACAGTGCATGTCATGAAACTTACGTACAGAAATCCCACCTTGCTTAAGTTGGTCATTCAGGACTCCAACTCACTGGAGTCTAAGACTGTGCCTTATTGCTTGGACTATACTGCTGCTCAGCAGGAGTTTCTGATGTCAATGACAAAGCCAGAAGAACAACCAAAGAAGAACAATTTCCAACATGGCATAGGAACCTTCACTGCGTGTCCAGAGAAGGGCAATGAAGCTGGTGAGGGGTCTGGAGCACAAGTCTTATTAAGGAGCGGCTGAGGGAACTGGGGTTGTTTAGTCTGGAGAAGAGGAGGCTGAGGGGAGACCTTATCGCTCTCTACAACTACCTGAAAGGGGGTTGTGGTGAGGTGGGTGTTGGTTTCTTCTCCCAAGTAACTAGTGATAGGACGAGAAGAAATGGTCTCAAGTTGCACCAGGGGAGGTTTAGACTGGATATTAGGAAAAGTTTCTTCACCGAGAGAGTGGTCAAACATTGGAACAGGCTGCCCAGGGAGGTAGTGGAGTCACCATCACTGGAAGTGTCCAAAAAACGTGTGGATGTGGCGTTTCGAGACATGGTTTAGGGGGCATGGTGGGGGTAGGTTAACGGTTGGACCTGATGATCTTGAAGGTCTTTTCCAACCTTAATGATTCTGTGATTTCCTTATGTTATATACTCTTCCAGGCATAGATTTAATAATGCAAAAGGAGCAGGACTGTCACCCACTTGTGATCATAATAAAGGATTGGTCTGGGGTCAACTCAGTTAGAGATTCAGTATTTAGTGTCGTCAAAGCCAGAATCTTTCATAGTCTTGAAGTTCAAAAGAAAATTATCAGAAAGATAACACTTCAAAGGCTCCTATTAATGAGATTACCGATTCCTTTGTTCAACTTCTTTAAAAGTTCTATTAAAAGATGAAAAGCACTGTCTTCCAGGTGACAAAGATTGCAGTAGGCCAGTTGGGACATTCCATTGAGGCATTAGACCAAGTCCCATGTCTTCCTTTTAAGTTTGAGGCTTCTCAGAACCCAGATTTCTCCAGAAACCTTTATCTCACCTTCTGTCTCTCTAGACTCCCATCCCCAGTGAGCACTGCACAGCCTTCTCTTTTTATGACCTTCAGTGAATTTGTAGCATCACTGTCCTAAGTTAGACACTGATATAAACATATATTTGGCTAGATATTTCATAGCACAGGTTTTTTTCCCACCTTCTGATGCACTGGATGTGGAATATTGCCAGACACAAGACACTGAATCAGGTAAACTTGATTGTCTAAGGTGAACAGGGAATCCTTTCAGGTACATTGCTAGTCTTGCTTTCTGTTACTGTGGCTTTTCAGCAAAAATACTGAGTGCCAGTCTTCACAAACCCTTCATCATCTAAGTATCTGATTATTATATTGCACCTAGATGAACCTTCACACTGAAATGTAGCACACTAAATCAAAGAAGCAAAAGGAGAATCATAATCAGAGAATGCTACGCGGGCCAGTCATGTACAGAAAGAGATGCAGAGACTGTCAAAGTGGCACTCACACCTCCAAAGAAGTAGGAACTGTCTTTAACGGGAGGAATTTCAAAGCTGCCTCCTGAATAAGTTATAGAGAATTACCGTGCTGAGGGAGACTAGAGAGGAGACTGAATGTACATGATGTGCCTAAATGACTTTGAGAAAAAAGATTGGCTATGAAAACTTAGATTTTTCACCAGGAAGGGCTGCTTTCTGAGCAGCTCAACCTGAGATACACAAAATCATGGGAAAGAGAATTGCTGACTACCTACATCAATCTGTTCAAGTCAGAGAGACACTTTATAAGTTTTATTTGGTACAAAATACCTGAGATTTTCTTACATTCCTTAGCCTATATTTTTTATAAAAACCTTTGCTTGTGCTGTCTCTTTCAAATATCCTGTTTGCATATTACATAGTTTGAGTTAAAGAAAATGGGATAAATAACCATCTATTCTTCAACCAATGGTATGGCAGATGTTAAACTGGGTGAAGTAGGACCTATTAATGAGTGTTCAGCTCTCCTCCACATCATCCTAGGCTGTCCAAACACTGGTAGGCTGTAACAGAATAGTATCTGTAGAGACTGGTTGTAGACTTGGTATCCCAAGTCATATACAGAAACAGAATTTTCTAGTGATCAGCAACAGCCAAGAAAGCCAATGGGCACATGGCAAAGATATGAGGCACACCTGACCCTACAGACTCAAAAGGAAATTTATAATAATTGAATCCTTGGGACCAGGGAGAACACCAGGTCTGATGTCATAAAACCATTTTTTCCCAACTTAGACCGTGAAATTCAAACTCTGTGGAAAAAGTTCTTCTGCCTCACGGATCACTGGGGAATATAGCACCTACCTGGGTTCCTGTCACTACAAGAGCCTCAAATATTGCTCTTTTCTGCCTGAAGTTAATCTCCTGCTCAGTCTGAAAAGCTTTATACAAAGTGGTTCATTTTGTAAAGGGATATTTGGATGAAGTATATCTCCTGTGATAAACCAGAGATATGGGAAAATATTCTAAAATTTCCTTCTGAGTTGGGACTTTCTGAAATCCAAGCCACCCGGTACGAATCCATGAGGCTACATGGAGTGCTAAGTCTCCTCATCTTCCTCTTTCCAGGTTGCTGCCAAATCATGATTCTACCTTCATTCAGCCACAGCATGTACCCAGAATCCTTGTTCTGAGGTCGCAAAGATCCAGATAAATAGCTTGAGGTACTATTGCAGCAGGTAGTAAGAAGAAAGGATCGTGACCACCCATTATTTAGAAGTAAGAATGGACTAATCCGGGAATGCAGCCTATGTACCAGCGCTTGCCCTGAATACAGACCATCTGAATGTTCTAGGCCAACTTATGTTGAAATAACATACATGATATTACACAGTTAAAAAGGAAGCTGACTTGATAAACCCCTTCTAGCTTAAAAAAAATCCAACAAACTAATGGACTTGCTTACCCAGACTGTTTGACAATGGAACAATTTCTGTGGAATTGATTTCTTAGATAGGATGGATGCTTTCCATTTCCTCAAAACCCCTGATGGCTTAATGGTTTAATCATTATTCATTCCCTTCTGGATTGGGCTGGTAACAGCCTAGTAATGTGACATCTATTAAGATTCTCAAAAAGTCCTGGATTTTGCTTTGTTTGAACTCTTAATTATGAATTCATTTGGGCTGAATAATATCCATGATATGCTTGGAGATTTTGCTGTGGAAAATCCCTTTATTAAAGAACAACATCTGAGGTCTTGAAATATGCAGAGGGTTTTTTTGCAATCCCCAGAGTACAGAAAGCCTTGAATGCTTACCAAAAAGGGTGATGCATGTCTATTCCATCTCCTAAAACACTTCCTCCTTCAGATTTACTGTCACTAAGAACACAGAGCAATTTTGATCAAAAGAAGCAGCAGCAGCAGCTGTAAGGGAAAAGTGTTCATTTCTGATTGCCTCATCTGGACTAGAAGGGGGTAATAGAATAACTTTATTACACCAGATGCAATGAAGGGCTTTATTTCATTTAATCTGGAGAACAGAGGAATTTGTCACATAGAGAAGATGAAAATAATCTTGTTCTTCTCGCCACCACCCAGGCATGATGGTTATTGGCTGAGTCCACAGAAGAAGCTGGAGTTTATGATGACTATTTACTAACTTTCTCCTGCATGACTGTTCTAAGAGGGCTGGTATTTTTCTATGCTCCAGAGACATCTTCTGTTGAAAAGCTATTTTTGTTTGGTATTTGCTGGAAAGCATTTGTTTTGGGAATGTGTGCTTCTGGGATTTGTGGTAGGCTCAAAGTTTCAACTGTACACCATAGTATACTATTTGTTCCTTGGTACAGGATTTATATTTAAGTTGGAATTTATTAATACTTATTCTTAGAACCTTCTGTATGCCGAAGCCATTCTTGATTAGTGATGCACACTGATAACAAACAATGGCCACAGATGTTTGGTTTTGTTTTTTTTAATTCCATATCCTTTCAGTGATAGTGCATATACCATGTCATTTATTTGTTTGAACGTAGTTATTTATACCATTAATGCAACATTATGGCTCTGGGTGAAATCCTTTTTGAGAAAGAGCTTTGGGCAAAGCTAATAGATATGATTCATCCATGACTTATTTTTTTGACAAATAGATTTTTAAATGACACTGTTTCTGACATGTTAATATATTACAGCTTCTTAGGACAAGGGGTAATACCTGTACAGAATGGAAAGCAGGGGAGAATCAAGCCCAGTATTTACCAATGAAGGAAGGCCAGGCAAAGGTATTGTGTTTTCTAGAATATAGAAAAGGAAAAGCAAAAGTTATTCATTCCTTTTCCTCTAAAAGGAGAATGATAAGTAATGTCTTGTTTTCAACAGACTGGCGAGTTCATTAACATATATTTGGCCCACAATACAGCCAGGAAATTCAGATCCAGATCATGTCCCTTCGAGTGTGCAGTGTCATGACACCAGGTTGCTCACGTTCCAAGTCGTGAGAGAGGGGCAAGTACTTCAAAGACGGATATCAAAATACAGTTGTGTGTCTCCAGTCCAAAAATACACAGACCAGAAGTGCCAGACAAATAAAATCTTGTAAATGTGACTGAACATATAGACAACTTTCTGGAAAAAAAACCAGACTTTATGAAGATGAGTGTATAATGGCCATAAATGTCCCTCACACAGAAGTAATGACACAATGCTAGGAGAAAAGAAGAAAAATTTTGGCAGACAGGCAGCCTAACAGTTAGGGTTTTGCCTGAATTCAGCTCTGTCATCCATCCGTAGAAACTCTCCTAGTACTCAGCATTTTCCTAAGTTCACGTTTCTCCTGTTTTCTGGTGTCTTGTCTATAGGACTAGAAACCAGCACTAGTGACAGAAATCACAGGGAACCCACAGGTTAAAACGTCTTTGAAACACAAAGCAATACGCCCTCACACAGGCACTCACTAAACATGGTTAGGCATAATTCTAACACCCTTTTAAAATCTCGATTTGCAAGAATTATCCTACCTCAATGCACTACTTATGGTCTAGCTAGAATTCCACTTGTTATTACGGCTAATGATGTAGGAGTCACTCCATCTTTGGCATCTTCATAGCACTTACAGTCTCCCCCGTTTCCTTAGTTTCCAAGGTCGCAGAGGTGAAGCATGATTACAGGGACTTAGTAAGTACTCAGACAGAACAGCAAGGGACTGTTGATGGCCCCATAATAACACTTGAAATCCTGTCCTGTCAGTTTTTTCTCCATTGACTCTGCTTGCAAGTTGGGTTTTTTTTAGACCCAGAAAGACAGATCTTACTTCCTCTTCACGCTTTTTCATTGAAATGTCTACTTTCATTCTCCTAGGGCCACTCTATTAGCATTCATTCCTTCCCGCTGGTTACTATATCCGAGAGAAACAGAACATCTTTATGAAAAGATGGGAGGGATTATCAAGCACTGGGAGGCAGTAGCTGCTAGTTCAGAGAACAGAAAAGTACAAAAAAAATGCTTCTGAAATATGCGTTTGTCGTGCACAGTGTCCTGTGCCTGAGGAATTGCATCTACTTTCTCCATTAACTGCACAGACAGCCAAGGCCTATCAGGTTTGCATTATTATGCTCCAAACCATACATTACAGCCTTAAATATCAGAGTTGCCTAATTCTGTTTTAGTCATTAGAGTAGGCAATCAGTAAAAAAAATCACTGCCAAAATCCTGGTGTTCTGTTAAACAGGGTAAAATCTATGCTTTTGCTAGATTAAACTGAAAAGTTAGCAGAAATTCTTTTGTGCTTGGCACAGGAGAACTGAAGCACCTTTCCTGAAAAAGATAAAGAGCATCAAAAATCAGACTGTAATTCAGTAATAGTTTTGGCTTTTGTGTAAAAAGCACTGGCTGTTTCTGCTCATCCATAAGCTAGTTATTTCCTTGTGCTGTTTTCATTCACATTGGTATAAATTTTTGTTATATTTAAATGCATTTGTTAGGTATGGGTTCATATTTGGTATGTAGTTCCTGATTCTGGGAAGCGCTTCCTACTAAGAACAGGACATTAAGAACAGTAATCACATCCTTTCCTGGATCATAGCCATTGCAAGAAAATTTAAAATGTCCTTACACCCAACCTAACTTTACCGATTCAAAAACTTCCTATCTTATTTATTCCCCATCTCTCCTGTTTCGTGAGCCACCACCCCGCTTTTAAACCACTTGTATTGGAAGACACTGATGTTACCAGGGCATCTTCCGCAGCTAACACAGAGCCTGTGGGGTGTAAAACCGTATTAGCGCTGCATAAAGGGTGCATTTCAGGGATTCCAGCACCACCCGCTGCGGACGAGGGGCAACGTGCGCTGTGGGTGCCTGTCAAAGTTTGAAATGCGAATTTCCTTCCTGAATGTAGGAATATCCATATAAGCATGGGGTTGGAAAAGATGACCTCCTGCGGGCCTGTCCAACTTAAATTATTTCATCGTTCTAGGAACAAACTGTCAAAGCAAAGGTATCCAAAGAATGGCGATTTTCCACCCTAAGTGTCAGTGCTATAAAGCCACAATGCCTACCCTAGATCTGAAAGTCTAGGTCTTTGTTTCTTTCCCTGCACTACTGTGGTTAACAAAGATTTTGAAACCAGAATCCAGTAAACAATTGATGATACAAGAACCAAGAAAAGATCGAATTATGTATCTTCCACACATTGCAGTCCTTGGAGACAAACTTCTGCTGCTATACCACTTATATAAAACCTGTGTTTCTGGGAAGAAAAACTTTAATATTGATCTCTGGCTATCATGCCTCAGGCTGGGCTACCAGTTTCATGAGTAAACAGAGTACCTTCAAGAAAAAAAACAAAAGGATTTGTCTTTTCAGCTGAGACAATTGGATTTATTCCATGCTGAGGATGCATTTTGTTTCTCCTTTCATTTCTGCTGAGAACCTGAATGAATCCAATAAAGACAACCCATTACAGAGCCAGAAAAATTGATGGATGCCCATGTGCCTCAATGAAAGAGAGGAGATTTACACAGAGCTTGTTGAAGCAGAGAAGCATCAGGCAGAAGGTAAGTCCAAACTAGTCATGAGAAGAGGAGCAGTCCTGGCCTAGGAAGGACTCTGCTTGGAAGAGGCTCTCCCAGGGTTGTGATGTGCAAGTTCCCATTTCTCTAATTAGCCGTATGACCCGGTGAGAGCAAAGAGGTGAAACCGATTGACGTTAGAGACACTAAGTGGTAGACTGGGATGGTATTTCCAGTGGTTCTACAAGCAGCAGAAAGCAGCTGATGATAGATTGTTTTAAGCACCAAGAAAAAAAGGGAAGAAGCAACTATGGACTCGTTTTTAATTTGCCAACTGATGTATTCATAACTCTTTAATCTATGGTCAGCAGGCTAGTACCTGAGCACAAACACTGTCTCATGAATGCTTCCCTGTAGGCAAGGGTAACACAGTAAGAGATGACCATAACGTAAAAACAATTCCCACTCACAGAGCCAGTATTCTATCTCCTCACTTCTCATTTTCACCTCACATCCTCTTCTGAGGATTGTTTCAGTCCCCTGCCCATGGATAAACTTCATTCTGTGAAAACATAAAAATCAAAATGAGTAACGCAAACCTACCCAGCAAATTTGCCTTATAACCTACGCATGCAGAAGCTGCTTCCACAGTTGCCTTGGAAAGAGCTGTTTGTCCTTCCCTTTAGGCTATAAGGAAAACACCTATTCAGCTGACTAACTTTTCTAAAGCCCCAAAAGATGCATTAGCAATCCTCATGGGCTGAGCAGCAGTGGCTCTGGATGATGATAGCAGACCTGAGGAACTAGCTGTCCTACCTGCTGGAGAGCTCATCCAGCAAACCACTCATGGCTACCGTGGATGATTAAATCTTTACAGCCACATTTGTTCTCCCCTGCCAGCAGCAAGCTCACACGGTGTGGAAGTCTGGAGAACAATGGGGCACTGGTACATTAAGAGTGTGCAGGATACAATAAAGGATGTCCAAAGGGCTGCTGCTCTGCTGTTCACCAGCATGCTCAGCCTAGCCTTCCGCACATGCAGCAGCTTCGTGGCTGCACATCAAGTAAAGAAACAAACCAAAGAAATGCAATTGTTCCTCAAGTCGCATGCTTATTTTTGATTCATTTCATCAAGAAACTGAATTGCCATTACTGTTTTTCAGCAGTGGTAGTGTTTTATGTTTCTGAAAATGACTTAAAAACTTGCAAAGTGAGCTTTCGGTACTGATGAGCTTGTTTTATGCTATCTTACACAACTTCACAGCTAGAACATTTAAAAGCTTTACAAGATAGGAAGGTAGAAGAGAGTCTAAAAATATAGAACCTGGGTTACAGCTATAGGAAAACAAAGTCCACAATTTTTTAATGATGTTTGAGTCTTTTATTAGTTTCAAGTGGATGTGTCTTCTTTACAAATCACTTTCCATGGATACTCTAGCAAAACATTTAATGTCAGACACAGCCACGAAAACAAGGATTTCTAAAAAAGGAGTACAGAAAGTGTGCCTAATATATTTTAAAATGGCAGTCCCAAATGTCTGTGCTGAAAAAATTATTTTAAAGTTTGTTCTGAAAACCACTGAAGTCTGTGGAGATCATTATGGGAGGTCTAAAGTCAAGCTATAGGAATACGGTAATTATTAATTTGCATCACGGTAACACTTAGGAGCCTCATTTGTGATTCATGGACTTTTT
Source organism: Phaethon lepturus (assembly GCF_000687285.1). NCBI lineage: Eukaryota > Metazoa > Chordata > Aves > Phaethontiformes > Phaethontidae > Phaethon > Phaethon lepturus. Next base: position 13,995 of record NW_010516920.1, on the reverse strand, counting down.
TGAGTAAGGGATCATACTCAAACAACAAAACCTGACCCCCATACTAATGACAAATAATCTTCATTTTAAATATATTTTGAATACTCACTACAAATTACTTCCAAACAAGCTACAAGCCAAACTACTCTGCAGACACTGTTTGGTGAATGATGCTGAATAAGGAATAAATTCTAGAAAATTGCAAGCAGAAAGGCACAGCAAGGACCAGATAATTTTTTCCTCATGCTTTGTCCATCCATCTCTCCTCAGCAGGTAGTTTTGGGGCAAGTTGCCATGGGTGGTGTTGATTTATTTGATTAATAAATGTCTGCTCACTTACTAAGCAAGGAGTGACATTAAATCCCCCTGTAATAAAAGTATTTTATATATTATAGTAAATGAAATGGAGTCTTTTAATGCCTCAAACAGTAATGTATTTTTAGTAATCATGTTCCCATCACATAATTTTAATGTAACTAGTTCCATCTTCAAATAATTTCTAAAATAAAATGAGGTAGAATTATAATGTGCTACAGCTGGTGAGAGAAAAAGTCTTCTATTCCTCCCGTACTAGGTCAGTACCTTCAGGGCTTTAAGCATGATACAGGGCATACTCCGTATCAGCTAACCACAATACAGAAGTCAAACCATAAATCCAGAGCAATAGGATGTTTTAGCATCAAAAGCACTTCCAGGTTTATTGTCAACCACACCAAACTTCCGTAAAGTCACCTCAAAATCTTACACTTCAAAGTGTTCTTTCAATAAAAATATGGTGGGATATCACAGATAGGAGATAAAAAAAACATCAACATTTTAAAACATTTTAAAGGAGAAAAGTTGTATAGAAACTAATTTGCTACACATGTTTTACACATACAATACAAAAAGGGGTTTCTACAACAACATATGGAAGGTATCTGAATCAGTAAGACAATGACCTTCATAAATCATCCCAGGTTCCAACTTTAAATTATGTCTTGTTCCCTCTCTCATGGGATATTCATTGCATCTCATACAAATTCATGGTTATGTGTGCACTGTATTCCTAGCTTTATAGGGAATGATGTCATATCAACACATAGAGGGTATGTAAAATGAAGAGCAAACACATTTTTACATGACTCTGACCAGATGAACCCACATACTCCACTCTATCACTTCCCTTTGGCTTAAGGGAAATTTTTTTTTTTCTTTGTACATGATTTATTAAACTTTGGGGGATTCCTCTTTAGACTTTATTTATGCAGCAGTGCACTGTGGGTGGCAATGGCCAAGAATAATGTGGGACAGAAATCCCATTTCCCTAACTACAGGTACATAAAGGCTTCAGTTTCATGCAAGCCAAAATACAATTGCCCATGAATACAATGAAGATTTATGGGATTTTGATCAAAAGCACATTACAATTCAGTTAAGACAGCTGCTCGTGGCTAGTCTCACCTTTCCTTTCTGGTCATGGATATGTTTACTGGACAAACATAGTCTATAGTATCAGCCTTTTGTTTTGTCTTCAAAAGCTGCAACTGGGCAGATTAATCTCCTAAAAATAATGTAAAAAGAGACTATATAACTGTGCATGCTCCAATTTTATCTCCTGTTTTCAATAAATGTCTACCTGTTCATCCTATTTCTATAGTCTCAAATGACCACCTCAAACTAACACAACTTTGCCCAGTGATTGTAGGTAATGACAATGTAACTTTAACTGCCTATTCAGTATGTTCTGTTTCTTCTCTAGGGCTTTCTTGTCCATAAAGATCTTCAGAGAAAACCTGTCATAACTTTAGTCAATGATTTAGCAGTCAAGACTTAGAAAAGAAACATCTCCAAATCCAAAGTTTGGTTCTACCCATAAAGGTTCTACCCATAAAGGCAATTATCGGCACCGAGCACATTCCCATTCAACAGCTGCTAACAACTATTTTCATAAGGTGTGCATGCAAAGTCCTATCTGCCCAATACCTTTGTAAAGACAAATGCAAGAATTTACATCATGCTTCATGGACAAGATTGATATCATAAGTGATATATTTCTATCAAATTGTTTTTTACTTTAGTGAAATTTAACGAAGGCAAGATACAATAAAATCAGAATTTTACAATGTTGGTTGTGAACATGCACAGGTTTGAACAGTAAATAAAGATCTCAAAATCTTTATTATTGAACATGTAATAAGAATATAATTCTTTGAAAGGATACTTGAACTACTACTACTTTAGTTATTTGTGAATTAACTAAACTTGTTCTGGAATATGCTGAAACATAATAAACACAAAATACTGAAACCCAGATCATATGAGGATCATACTTCAGTAGAAATCACATATCCCTCTGTATTTATTTTGTGGCAAAATAAACATTCTTTGTCCAGGTTGCTAACAAGGGATTTATGAATTAATAATGTCACTGATTTTCTTCAACATTTAAATCTGTATGGTTCAGGATCTTCTCTGCCTATAGCAAACAGAGATTGTTTAAAGCGACTAGATCAAAGAGCAGTAAGTTGCAGTTCCACATAATGGCTGTGTGAAACACTAAACAAAAATTATCCAAGTTTTCCACCAAATAGGAGCAAATAAAAATCAAAAATTTGTCTTAATTTTTTTAATGTAATAGATAAATGGATATTTCTACATTTTCACTAAAATGGTAGCTCTTTATTTCTAGTAACCTGGATTTGAATTGAGCTTTAATTTGAAATTGTTACGTAGTTGTTGGAACTTAAATGGAAAGAAGTGAGGTGTCAGTCTGCAGTCCAGAAATCATTCTGGTTTCTGACCTGAGACCAGAGATTCTCATAAAATAGCATTTTTTCCTCCCTTTCAAAACATACTCCCAGGCAAAGTTAAGAATATCAAACTCCAGAAAAAAAGAAAGCATGATATTCATCTTTAAATCAAGATAAAGTTCAAATGTATAGTGTATATATATACACAGTATATATACAGCACAAGCCACACTGCCTTAAAGACAAATTAATAAACAACAGCTATATAGCTCAGGTAGCTGCGATGAGAAAGAAAATACCGCCAGTGCTATTTCTTAAGCAAGATATGGTATTTTTTACTTTACTGATGGTAAACAGTTCAGCTTCCCCCAAGGACGGCAGGATCTGTCCCATTTTCAGAAGTACAGATCAGCTCTCTGGAAGTAAATGACAGTGCTTCAGTGGAAATTTTGTGTCCCCTCCCAACAGGAGCACACAGGTGAGTGGACAAACACTATGAACAGCCAGTGGATGTAAAACCAGCCACTTGGAAATAAAAATCCTTGTTCATGCAGATGCATGTTAATGATGTTCTCAAGCATAGCTTTGAAATTCATGTTACAAGTCTGCCTCTCTGTTTTTCTGTATGCAGAGCCAAATTTAATCCCTTGGATAACTCCCGTGGCCTCATTAAACTATGCCAGCTTACACCATATAGAATGAGGTAAGGAAGAATTTTCCCCTTTTTAACCTAACACAAATGCATTTTTCTATATGTAATATCACTCAGTTAAATATATAAATGGATTAAGTAACAGAAATGTAGATGCTGGATTTACATTGCTAAAGGGTACATATATAAAAGATCATATTATTTTTTTTAAAAAATCCATTTAAGTTAATGGAACTAGAAGATTCTTATTTGATATTCATCATGACTAAATTCTGTCTTTCTGATGTCTGTTTCCCTTCACGGAAACTAGCCACATCAATGCTGCCAGATTTATCCCTTCTTCTTGGAATGTCTCATTTGCATCCTTTACTGCTCATGCATGTGCCAGAACAACTGGATCAGGACTTTCCCCAGCAGCTTCTGCAATCAGTCATCGGCTTTCCTTATTCATCATGACTAAATTCTGTCTTTCTGATGTCTTTTCCCCTTCACGAAATTTAGCCACATCAATGCTGCCAGATTTATCCCTTCTTCTTGGAATGTCTCATTTGCATCCTTTACTGCTCATGCATGTGCCAGAACAACTTTCCCCAGCAGCTTCTGCAATCAGTCATGGGCTTTCCTGAGCAACCTGACTTGCTCCCCTAAAGTGGGGGGACCAGAAAAATTCCTGAATGTAACAACTAGTAAAACCCCTTTCCAACACACCATAATGAGGCCATGCCAACAATTCCATAGTTAAACGGCAAGAGTTTCCTTTAAACCGTAATCCCAGTATTGAATTCCTGTAACAGAGGGAAGGAAAGGCTCCTTTTGATGTAAAATATCTCCTGCCTAGACCATACCTATAGGAGGATATTTACTGCAAAATGATCAGACAAACCATTTTTTTAATTATGAGACGCTAAAAAATCTGAAAGTTTGGAGTTGAGGGGCGGTGCTACTTTAGGGAGGTGGTGGAGTCGCCATCTCTGGAAGTGTTCAAGAAACGTGTGGATGTGGCGCTTCAGGACATGGTCTAGGGGACATGGTGGCGCTGGACTAATGGTTGGACTTGATGATCTTGAAGGTCCTTTCCAACCTAGTGTTTCTGTGATTCTGTGATACTTGAAAATTATACTCTTTCTCTCTCTCTCCTTTTTTTCCTATCTCTCCTATTCAAATGCTAAAGAACTTCAGAGATTAAAAACTTCCAATGCAAACCAGCCCTCAGTGGGCACAAAAGCCTATTTACAACAAAAGGGATAATTTGGATATACGTGAAATGATTAGCACGAGAGTCAAGAGCTTCGCTGACATAACTGACAAATTACAGTCTTTGCCATGCTTTATGTAATAATGTATGTTTTATCTGTCTACATTTTACCTTCAAGACTACACTGGCTTACAAAAACAGTAGTGCACTGGGTCTACACAGCTATGGGTCAACTCCTGCATCACTTAAATCATGAGAACAAGTTGGATATTCAGCATCTTTGAAAAAATACATTTTCTTGTATATTTAGGGACCTAACTTCGGGTGAGTGATCTGTTAACTTTTCATTATGGAAGTAAATTATAGTTTACAACCAGCAGCTCAGCTTGTAAACCAGTCACAGATTTTTTTTCCCTCCTGCAAGAATCACAGATGATTCAAGTGACCAAAACCAAATTTACTACATGAAGTCTAAGCAATTAGCCCAACTTCTATAGTTTTCTTACAAACTGGCAGGGCAGTTACCACACATTTGATATTTTCTGAACAGTGGGTGTGATCAGAAGGATCTGGACCCATAGACACAAACTCTTCTTTCCCAATGAGCATCAACCACCGCTGCCAACAACTTCAGTGCCTCTGCTAGCTAGGAAGGTGTGATAAGGAGAATATTTTTTTAAACTGTAGACAGCCAGAAGTAATACTGCTGCTTTATAGATTTGTTTCCTTCTTTTGGGGTACCTAATGTCATGTGGTCTGTAGTGTTGAAGAAGACCAATGACAAGTTTCAGACAATCGTCAGTCATCTCAAAAAAAACCCCAAACAATTTTTCCTCTAAACACAACAAGCCAAAGCTATGAGGGGAAAAAGGTGAAAACTTAAAATGCCCTCACAGTCCATTGCCTCTCTTAAAATAAACGTGCAACACAAAATATTATATTACACATTCCAAAAATAACCTACTTGCCCTTGTATTTCTACCCTGCCTCAGGCTATTGACAAGAACCCTCATAAACTACCACTCAACAGCAGCATCTGGCAATTTTTAAAGTTTTGTAATAAAAACAAGAAAGGGTTGATCAATTTACTTGACACTTAAAAATAAATCTAATTCAGCCAGGGATTAACAGCAGAATTTTTAGGCCAATAAGTTTTGCCAGCAAGAGCTATACAGGAATAATTACTGTCAATCAGATTTCTAATGAACTATTTTCATTACAGATAAACTACCGTATCTAAATAACACAGATTTCCTTGAGTATCATAGAATCAAAAAGGGTTTCTATGGTGGGTGGTTACTTTAGGAACCCCGGGTTCTGACCATATGCAGTCTATTTTAGTTTTTTTTAAGCCTAGGTTTTGCCAAAAAGTTAAAAGCCTCATTAGTCAGGCAGGAAACATGCTCACAGAAGTTGCAGGCTCCACAGGTCATGCCAGCAAAGCTGATAAACTTCTGTGAGCCTTCCAATACCTTTTTCGCTCATGCCAGTTATAATTTTTCAAGCTCCTGAGAACTATACGTGGTGCCTCATGGGACACGACCACTCTTGACAGCCTTCTGGTGAGCTGTCAGTCTCAGGTGAACTTCTGGTGCAACGGAGGTCTGACTACACCTAGAAGTGCAAACCAGTCAGTCATTTTTTCCATTTTAGTAAAGATAAAGGCATTTCTTGATAAAAATGCTTAGGTAAAACAGAATTAAGGCTGTGGATAAGGCTTCTTATCTCTGGTCCTGTAATTTCACCGTTCTTCTGTCTCAAACTGTTTATGCCAACTCTCACTGTTACACAGGCAAGATGACTCTCTACCCCAGCATCTACTTCCACACTGGACAGCAGATTACTCTCCTTCGGTGCCTTCAAATACTGAAGGGAGCACGACGACTGGAGGCAGACTTGCTCTGGCGGAACTAGTACGGGTGGGAACAGATGAGACTTTGACATGGACTCTCAGTTTGAAGATGCAAGTTTCTGCTGAACATCCTTAAATGCAGGCATAAAGTATTTTCAAAGAGATGAAGAGTAAACTTCTGGTCAAACTGCTTGGGTATCTTGATTTACATGTCAAGAGATTTCAGAGCCAATAGGAAAAAACATGCCAGAGTTAAATTGAAATTAAACTGCCTATATTATCTGTGTAGCTTTTGCATTTCTCTCTGGCTGTCTTTGCTGCTGATTGCTACCATTTGGTTTCAGCTGCCATGGCCATTGCTCCATCCAGTTCAAAATTAATTCTCACAGGGGCCAAAAAACTTAGGAGACTTCTTCTGTACTGAGGTCCCCAGCCCATTTTTAGAGATCCAATAGGCTCAGATCAGCATCTGCATTTTTTACTGCTATCCAAACTAGAACAAACCTCTGAATATTTTGAGATTCACACATCATCACTACACTATTATTTCTTAGACACTCAGTGTTGCCAGTATAAATTAAACAGAAATTAAATAAGCTTTGTAACCTCTAGTTATGGCTACCTATGAAATACAAGATAAAGTACAATGTAGAGAACACAGCTGCACTCACTTTAGTTCTACAGGTCTACACAGTTTTGACAGATTTTATGAACTTTAATTACATTGAAATAACCTTCCTCTTGTTCATGGTCAGAAATCTTCCCCTTATGTGCATTTGTCTCTGTAACACACTGCACTTAAGGGACAGAATGAGGGTGACAGGCTTACTTTTTATCTCCCTGTCTGTCCCAAGAGCCGAACAATGGTTCATATCACACTGCAAACAGCAGTTTTATGGAAACAGGGTGACCCCCTGGCCTGGTAGTAACATACCATTTACTTCAGGTTTCTCAGCTATAAACATTAAATTAAAAAAAAAAAATCTAACAACAATCTTTTCATTTTCCACTATTTTCCCACACTGAGAAGAACGTTCTTGTTGACATGTGGGGCATGATACTACACAGCTTCAGCAAGGAATGTTACAGACATAAACACAAAGCCAAACATGATGAGTAAGTAGGACATGGATCACAGGGAAGCCTGATCTGGCATGGGGAATGCACAGCTGAATAGCCATCAAGTTACTGTTGTGTCAAAACCAGAACAAGTCCCCAGAAGGGAGCAGTATGGCTACTAATTAACACACTAAGCCAATCATGTTGTCTTTCACCAACTAACCACCACACTTTCACCTTGGCTTTTGAGAATAAGGCCGGGGGAAGAAAAAAGGGTTTCAGCCAGTAAGAAACCTTACCCACACTGAAACACGTTGGCTTAAAGCATGGTAGACTGGTCACCACCTAAAAGCACTGCAATTGTCCTCCCACCACCTTCTGTCTTGCATGAGGGAGCAAGGTGTACCTAGAACCAACAGAGGTGGTAATTTGTCCTGTCCCCTGCTGTTGATGGGGCAGTTTGTGGAGCGATGTGGGTAGCAAGACTGGGAGCCATGCACATGTTTTTGTGTCAGAGACCACCCATAAGCTTGTTCTTACAGTGCAGGCAGGTAGAGAGCAGCCAATACATGACGTGGGCCTGAAGAACACTGCAGAAGTAAAACAACAATGTAAAGAGGGATGGGAAGGAGCTCTTTTGGGATAGGTGTTTCTTTTTTTAAATGACAGTTCGTCTATAGAAAGCAGTCATTTCCTAATCCTGTATTAAGTTAAATGGTCTAGATCTGTTGACTTCAAAGGAGCAGCATCAGTTTACACTGACCAAGAGTTACATAAATCTGTTTTTATTAAAACCGTAATAGTTTGAGCTACAGACTTCCTCATTTTTCCTGTGTTCTTGTTCTAATTGCTCACTGCTTGCTAATTTAAAGTGTTACCAGTCTGGGGTTTGTTAGTCTCTTTCCATTTCCAAACAACATGATAAAAGTAACTGTAGTTCAGGAGAATATTTTTACTGTACATAAACACAAAAGGCTCTGAAAGGCTCTAAAAAAAAGCCTTTATAAAAAGTGAGGTAGACATTTCTTTATCATTTAAAGTACTCATGGCTCAGAGGCTGACATATTTTTATGTGTTAGCTTATTGGATCAGACATGGAGGCTTTTGTTAAAGAAAGTGGAAGCAGATTGTGGGAAAGAATGTCATAACTGCAGACACAAAAACACATTTCACTCTCACTGAAGTTTGTGGTAATGATTGGTTTGACCCTGAGGTGTTGCACGTACAGTAAAAATGGACTGAAAGCAACTGAGACTGGTTTAGACCCAAAAATATTAGATCTTCACTGGACCATAAAAAGTAAACAGCTAGAAGACTGAGCCTTATTGTGAAAGGGACATAACACAGTTATTGTTACCCCACATTAACTTCATGCATTTCACTAACACTTCCTTTCAAAGTCATTACCTTGCATTAATTCTTTACTAAAATTAAATATATGATAAATAAAAACAAATATTTGGAGGTGCTTGCATTGTTTCATGAAGCTATCCATTTAACAACTTTTGAAAAAAAGGCAATTTCTGGTTGCATTTCATCCCATGAAAGCAAAATCCAACAATTTATAGGTCTAGCATAAGTTTTTCTCAACTTTTCATATGATCAATGATAATAATAATAAAACTTACCCTCATTTTCTCTTGCTCCTCCAGAATAAATGAAAGCATTACATTAGCCTCCTCCTGAACTCTGTGGCTTGTGAAAAACCCCAGGAGATGTCTCTAAAATTTCATTCCCTACAACTGGTGCACCAATAGTACTTTTGTGGTTGCAATAAATTCTTTTGCCTGAGACAGTTTTAATAAGAATAGATCTCCTTCCAAATTTATTGTGGTTAACATAAAGAATAACTCCCTCATTCTATACAAATGAGGTTTTTTATAATGAAGAAACTCAAAGCTCCACAAAGAAATGAAGATATGTTCCTTCACATATTCACAAGACAAAAGTTTTAGAAGAATATCCAAATAAAACTGGGAACATATCTATTTTTCAATGACATTTATAGTTACAAATAATTCTGCACCATTTGAATTAGTTATGCATTCTGTATGATCTGTGCCTAATTTAAAATGTAAAATCACTAGTTCTCCAACTTAGCTTGTTTTCCATTCCATTGAATGCAGTGTCCTGCTCCACTAGTGAGAAACTGAGCAGGAGAAAATAACAGTGACTTATTAATGATTTCTAAGACATACCTGGCAGAAAGCTTAAAAAAAAAAAAAGTCACAGCCAAGGTCATTGACAGAGATAGACACAGGAGTTAATTCTTGTTTGTTTCAGAAGGCTGTGGTTCATACTAAATCTCCATCACAAAAAGATTTGTCCCTCTCCCTCTTTTCCAGCAAAAACATTCATTAGCACCAATAGGTTTTTCATAATGTGTACTTATATTAAAAAAAAAAAAATCTAAGAAATATATTTTCCTTTCACAAAGTGCAGGAGAAACCAAAAACTTTCAAATTTTGATTTCTTCAGTGTGTGAGCAGTCTGCAAAAAACATGACATGGATTTAATTGTCTGAAAATGAGAAGAAAATTCAGATTCTTCTATGTGCCTCACGTTGAAAACTTGTAGACTCATCTAGCAAGGCATTCAAAAATCGCTAGTCACTTTGGAAAATCAAAAGCTTTTACACTGATCCTTACTGAACCAGTAAGACAATTAAACTGAGATATCGTGATTGTTCTTTTCAAGGTGCAACCCTACCATCTGAGTTCCTAAGTGGGATTTTTTTCATGATTGGATTGCAAGAACCTGACAAAGACTGCATGGTGGCTGCATAATCAGATATTTACCTGCAGTATAACGATACAGAAACAATAAATCTGTCCCTCTGTGTTCTAAGAGACATGGCAGACTCACTCGAAGGAAGAAAACAATAAATTAAAATAATTTTTTGCACTTGAATATTTTTTAATGTTTAGTTAACAGGGATACTGCTTTTTATTTGTATACACATTTCCAGAACAAACATGTAAAAACAGATGGCCACAAAGAATGCTACGCCCTCTTTAACTATTATATTCCAATAACAAAACCACAACATTCAGAGCAACTGCAACAAAGTCAACACTTCTTTACTAGCTTCATTTGGGATTTGAACCAAGAAAAGTCAGCGCTACCACTGCTGACATACCTACTACAAACAGACTAAATACCAAGGAACAAAAAAATGCCAGAAGAGAACCTTATCTTTTTTCCTACCATTCATTGTTGGTATGCTGTTTTACTGCTCAGAAAACGGCTCCTGACACCTTTTTGTCTTTGATTTAAATGAGACCTGCACTATGAAGCTCATCTCATCTGCTAGAGCATTATTTTTTGTGCAAATGAACATCAGTTGTATCAAGCTAACACCATAGCCAAGAGTTATAAAACAACCTTTGGTAAGTCCAAACTAAGTAAGGTATCAGACAAGGCACGATTCCTCCATTGCAGAAGTCCTACTATTTATCTCCTCTCTGGCATGTCACTCTTCCTAGTTTGGTTTTTTTAATCCACATCTCTATCTTTTTCCCAATGCTGGATGAACGTAAGTTCCAAAATCTCCAAGTCTTATGCCAAACAGAATTCTAGCCAGACCTAATGAAGGCACACCTGGAGAAGGCACTCAGTTACTTTGTCTGCCTTACCTTTCTTCATCTCCCCCTCTCTCTCTCTTACGGTTATATCCTTTCTTGCCATGATAAGCCCTTCTTCCTGGGCTGCACATTACATCTGCTACATTGCCCTTAACCTAAGAACATTCCATTTTAAGCAGCTTCCATCAGTCCAAACCTCAGCAACCAAGAGGCTGAGTACAGACGCAAAAGAGATTGGAAAGTGCACAACCGAGAGCACAGATCCAAAAGAATAGTTCTCTGGTAGTGTAAGGGCAGAAAACAAAGAGGAAGAAAATGATACAACGAGATGATAAGGAAAAGAGAAAGACCTGGCAAGGGAAAAAGAGAAAACAAACCAATCCACTACTACCTGATCTTATCTTTGCTGGCATATTGGGCAAAATTGCCAAGGGTGACAGTTTTAGCGAATATGAAATATTTTTTTCACATATTTCTGAGCAGTTGAAAACTTACTACCCTGTTGGATTAAACATTTTTTTGAGTCCTCAGTTAAATCTTGTGTCCATATTTTAGCATTTTAACCTAACAAAAAATTGAGAAATATTTATTTAGGAAAGAATTAAAAAAGCAATTTAACATGCAGAAAATAAAAATAATATGTTTTGAGAATATCTACTAATATTTACCAACATTTTGCCCTACTTACTCACTAAGTTATAAAATATCAAAACAGGAAGTCAGAAGCAAGAAAGGAAAACCAAACATCTTCAACTGAGATTTGAAAACAAAGTGTATACAAACAGAAGGCAACTACAGTTGATAATATTCTATCAAAAGAGTATTGCATGTGAAACTATTGAACCAACATATCATAACTGGGGTTTTTGGAAGCAACATTATAAGTTTAAACTGTAGAAGTTTTTTTTTGGTCATAAGGAAAGAACAAAAGAAAATAGTAAAGTGCTTAAAAGATGGATGTAATGAAATTATCAGCAATTTAGCCTGTTGCCTTTTTATCATCCAGTACTTCAGAAAGCAATGATAATGTGAAGCAACAATTAAGAATAAAAAAAGAAAAAATATCTCTATAGAGATCTTCAATAGATGGTAAATTTATGGGGGTTTTTTAATTAATATTGAAATCTTGGCAAGTGCCAAAAAAAACCCTGAAAGACTTCATTCAATATGTAGTATATGGAAGACAACAAGGTGTCAGTAGGCCAGATAGCTTGACAGCACTCCAGGGTAGAATTAAGAAAAAACTTCTGTGGAATTAACTTAGAGAGCTAAACAGTAGTCCTCTGCCTTTTCTAATTTCCATATCCATATATATTTTGCAATAGATTTCAGACTCCCTGATAGTGAATCTAAGCCCTCTGAAAAAGTGCTTTTTTCCTCCTAGTCTCTCTTTGCAGACTGTCTTTAGACACTTGTGTACAGTTGACAGCTACTGAACTAATAAACTTGTGAAGATAACAAATGCCAGTTGATACTGTTTTAGAAAGCAACACTTTTATCAAAGACACTTGGCTTCTTTCTCAAAGGTTATTACAGAAATAGTAACTGCATGGATGTAACAGATACAGACTTCTACAAGATCTCTGACTTCATGCCACATCCCAGTTTAAATCATGAACAAGTGAAATGCACCTTAGAACATTTAAACACAAAGTGTTAGAGTCAGTATTAGAAAAAACACCACATGCCATTATTTCTTGTGGGTTCTACAGTATTAAGTATCACTCAAATGAGCATTGCCTATACCCTCCAGAATTCCTTAGTGATGATGACAGTAGATATAGTAAAAACCAGCAATACCAAAGAATACAGGTTTTTAAGACAAACTGATCTGAATTTCCTAGTAACCTGCATCCTTTCAGATGATATTAGTTTCAATTCTGTGAAATATAAAGTAATGCATTTGGGAATGTGACATGCAGGCCATACCTACAAAATGGGGACAAGCAATCAGGAGCCAAGGGTCCTGTTAAAACCAACTTCTCGGAGCTATACTGTGACTTAAGAGGCTGTCATGCCTTTCAGATGTATAAAGAAGGGAATGTGAGTGGGAGACAAGACAGGATCTCATCTCTACATGCAACAAAGCACAAGGGACCACCTCATCCACTTTTGGTATCTGTGTTTTCTCTACCTTTTTCAAAATTGTTCATAAAAACATAAGTAAAACTAAAAGCAGCATTTTTCCTTCTTAGGCCAAAGTAGTACACAGCTAAGAGATGCATCAAGACTTTTGGCCAATTTTAGCACATCATATAGTATTTCTAGCCACTATCCCCCACAATCTCACTCCATCCCACGCTAAGCTTTTCTCAGTGTGAGTTTGAAACCTGCTGACTATGTAAATGACTTTCTGACCTTCAATCGTCCCCATCCCTGCCCCTGATGAGGGATTCTCTTGTTTAACTTTTGCAAAACTATAGGAGATTACACTGGAGACAGCTTATATACGCAGATGTATAGGCACACATCTACATATATTTGTGAAATAACACAAAGTGCCAGAAGGCAAAGTTCAACAATGCCCCATCAAACTTTGATCAAGAATGAAGAAAGCTGTTTGTTCAAATCCATGTTAAAGCATTTAATTAGAATGTTCAATTTTCAAATCCACTGAGTAAAATTAAATTAAAATAAAATTAAGCCTCTTAATCAAATGCCTATGTCTGGTCATAGAATCATCTAGTTTGGAAAAGACCCCTAAGATCATCGAGTCCAACTGCTAACCTAACACTACAAAGTCCACCACTAAACCATGTCCCTAAGCGGCTCATCTACATGTCTTTTAAATACCTCCAGGGGTGGTGACTCAATCACTTCCCTGGGCAGCCTGTTCCAATGCTAGACAACGCTTTCGGCAAAGAAATTGTTCCTAATATCCAAACTAAACTTTCCCTGCTGCAATTTGAGACCATTTCCTTTCATCCTATCACTTGTTACTT
>NW_010516919.1:0-7838 GCF_000687285.1 Phaethon lepturus | reverse complement strand
TGGGCTGTACCGTACCCAGGCTGCCTCCCGGGCCGCTTCCCGAGCGCGGGGCCATCGCCGGAGCCTTGGGTTGTGCAGCCCTCGCCGGGCTCATCCAGACCCGCCTGGGAAGCGAGGAGAGGGCAAGGGGCTGTTCAGTTTGGCCTTTGGGCACGGGGTGAGCTATTTCGGTACGAGAGAGCGTAGAAGCGGTAAAAAACAATGCCCTGTGCGGTTTTAAAAATAGCTGTGCTCTGAAGGTGTAAGAAAAGGTGTAAATTAAACCCACGCTGGTTTATTGTTTGAAAAACCCTGCTGCAGGGGGGGAGGTTTCAAAGAGGAGAAGGGAGGAGAGCCACGAGCATCAGAAGGAAGTGAAAAGAAAAATACAGCCCCGAAAAGCTAATCGTGGTTTGGGACAGTGTGAAAATGCATCTTCAGTCACATCAGTACCACTAGTTGAAATATCCTTTTGCAGGACTGGTAGTTATTGTTCGGTACGCAGTTTAATGGATGAAATTGTAATGGAGCGTGAATGTGTCTGTAGCTAAAAATGATAACTAGGCTGGTCATTGCAGATAGGGTTCAGAAGAGAAAACAGGAGAAATATTAAAGACATTAATCCTGATATAAAATGTAAGTGTGACACACACACATACAGGATTTTTGCTGAAGAGAGAGAGGGTAGCCTGTGTCTTACTGTGTATTTTGAAGCTGTATCTTTGCTGAGGATTTCCTGATAGGAATTCAGACCCCAGCAGAAAATCTTGAAGTATTTTATATATGCCACTGGAATGCCACTTGAGAAATACATGATTCAACAGTTTAATTGATTTCAGTACAAATTAGTTCAATGGAGTTAATGCAATGAAAAAGTTAGGTAAACTAAATGACACAGATGCAGAATCCTGTTCCTAGATTACATTTTTTCAATTTTTCTAATAGCTTTGTTCTGAACCATAAAAACACAGACAACCCATGTAAAAGCTCTTATTTTTAATAACAGGTATTCTTTGTTTATCTTTGGACTGCCTTTCATCCAAAGAAATCTTCTGACTTTTTGATTAAACACGCGGTTTAGACATGTTTCTGGACCATATTAGCGAACGTGGTTTGGCTATTTTTTTTAATGGTGACATTTATTTCTATCAAAATAGTTCATGACAGCCTATTATATCTCCTAGACACAGTTATTGCAGGGCTGCACATTTTACTTGGGAAGATCTGATTTAACTGACATGAATTTTATCTTTCTCTGCAGGGTGATCAAACTACAGTCAGATGGGAAATCTTTACGGTATGAATATTGACTAATTAGAGTCTGTACAAAGCACAATCCACAGCTGGAACACTGTCAATAACTTGCAGTGATATAATTCTGTATAGATTCAAGCAGATGAAGAACTGATAAAGGTTCTGGAAATTGTGTGTAGGTGAGCCCACATTATCTACACTAAAAGCAAGCAAAGGGCCATTGTGAGAATAGCCTTAATAGAAAATCAAAGACTAAGATTAATTAAAACAATATTTTGTCAGAAATACTTAACAGGCTGTACTTTTATGGAATGCTTCCTTGGACGATCTCAAAGCATTCAACAAATGTGAGTTAATTAATTTACTTCTTTAAGGTTAGTTGGCAATGTGTAAGGCTTACTCTATGCGCAATTAAAATGAAGCCACTTCTAGACTGAACTGCATCATTAATTCTGTGCTGCCGATGTTCATGGAAGTTCTCGGGCGCCTAAGGCAAAAGTTATGACTGACTTAGAGTATATTAAAGATACCATCGTGTAACAAGTTGGGACATTTCCAAGCTTCTCTAAACAAGTGAATTGGTGGCAACATTACTCTGCTATGATTGTTCCATGCTCCTCAAGTGGTGTGTGATAAGCATGCAAAGCATCTCGTACTGAGCACCTGTGTGCTGCATGCTTTACCATCACTCAGGAAACAAGATTCTATGTGCTGGAGAGCTTAAGTGGGGAAAGACAATTGTTAACAAAAAAGTATGCTGGGACCTATGTAAAAAATGTGACCTAGGGATGATTTTTTTTTAAGGAAAATGAGGTTATTTATAAAAAGCAGTAATAGATTTGATCTTTGAAATACTCATTTCACTTCTCAGCATGAAAACAGCTCACAGAATTGATATACATAACATTATTCCTCTGCAGTTGAAACAAAATACAATTAAAAACAAAAAAAAAAAAACCCAAACAAACCCTGAACTTAAAGTGGTGTTTCAGACTGCAGAACTCCCCTGGTTCTGTATACACTGTAGCATGAGTGTTTGACACATGGGACTGGGGATGCATCCTCCCCAAGCCTTCTCTCCACAGTAGTGCTGCAGGAGGCAACCGCTGTAAAACTGAAGACTAGTGTTGCAGCTGTACCTCAAGGGCAGACACTTGAGCATCTTAAGATGTTGAGATACCTTAATGTCCTGGATGTCTGGTGAAAGAGTAAGCACTAGTTAGCTCAGGTGGCAACAAGACTGCAGGACATCCTGCAGGTGGGTGGGCCTTCCATGCTGTTGTAGCTCTTAAACCAAAGAAGTCTGGTTTCTAACTCCTTGTAGTCTTGAAAAGAGTAGCTATAGTTGCCATGTCCTTGAAAAGCAAGCATGAGCGAGAACCTGTTTGTGAAATAGCCTTGTCTCAGTGCTGTCCAGACTTAAGCTGGACCTTCTGACTGACTGAAGCTGGTGGTCTTATTATGAAGCCTTTGTGGTTAGTTATACTGCATGTGGATGTTGCTGTGGGAGGTATATGCTGGAGCTTTGATCAGTATCCTGAGAGTTTTGTATGTGTTGGGCCTGGAGGAGTCCAACATGTGGCTTATGGCCACCAAATTCCCAGTCAGAGGAAGCTAATATGTCTGAGAGCAGGACAAGGATTTTACGTTACAGTCACTACCTGACTTTCAAGGAGCTATGATGTGAGACTTTATGACCAGGGTGGTGGTCAAGAGCTCAATGTCCAGAGGGAGATCAGTGATGAATGGTGTCCCTCAGGGGTGTGAATTGGGACCAGTACTCTTCATCTTCATCAGTGACATAGACAGTGGGATTGAGTGCACCCTCAGCAAGCTTGCAGATGACACCAAGCTCAGTGGTGCAGTTGACACGCCTGAGGGACAGGATGCAATCCAGAGGGACCTGGACAAGCTCAAGGAATGGGCCCATGTGAACCTCATGAGGGTCCTGCACCTGGGTTGGGGCAACCCCCTGTATTAATATAGGCTGTGGGATGAAGGGATCGAGAGCAGCCCTGCTGAGAAAGACTTGGGGGTACAGGTGGATGAAAAGCTGGACATGAGCTGACAATGTGCACTTGCAGTCCTGAAGGCCAGCCGTGTCCTGGGCTGCATCCAAAGCAGCGTGGCCAGCAGGTTGAGGGAGAGGATTCTGCCCCTCTACTTTGCTCTGGTGAGATCCCACCCTGGAGTCCTGCATCCAGCTCTGGAGCCCTCAGCACAGGAAAGACATGGACCTTTGGAGCAGGTCCAGAGAAGGGCCACACAAAAATGATGAGAAGGATGGAACACTTCTACAAGGACAGGCTGAAAGAGTTGAGTTTGTTCAGCCTGGAGAAGAGGAGGCTCTGGGGAGACTTTCTTGCCGCCTTTCAGTACTTAAAGGAGGCCTCTAAGAAAGAGGGGGACAGACTTGTTAGCAGGGCCTCTTGCAATAGGACAAGGGGTAATGGCTTTAAACTAAAAGAGGGTAGATTTAGACTGGATATAAGGAAGAAACTTTTCACAATGAGGGTGGTGAAACACTTGCCCAGAGAGGTGGTAGATGCCCCATCCCTGGAAACATTCCAGGTTGGGTGGGACGGGGCTCTGAGCAACCTGATTTAGTTGCAGATGTCCCTGTTCATTGCAGGAGGGTTGGACTAGATGCCCTATAGAGGTCCCTGCCAACGCAAACTATTCTATGATTCTGTGAATGGGAGGTTTTCCCCTTGTTGGGTTTCTGCAGTGGATAAACAGCTGTATTTTGAACATTTTGCAGGTATGGGTGTTTAATTTATTTACACCCTAAAGGGTAAGTTAAATGCTGTCAAGCCAAAGGGAACTTCAGGATCAGCTTGCCCTGCTGTTGTGGAATAAACTTTTCTTATTTCCCTGCTTGTACTAGTATTTAAGTTGTTCTTATGCAGTTGATGGAGAATTAGAGATCCTGCAAAATGAAGGGATGTTGCTTCTCTGCTACAGTGTTCTGAGGACTGGGCACACTGCAGTTTGCCTCTGACTTTGGAAAAGGAGAAAACCTGCAAATGGAATACCAATGACAGACCAACAGTAACCAGGGGTCCATCTCTTTGAAATACACCCCACTCCCAAGACTGGATCCTTTCCAAAGCAGTCTTCTGAAGTATCATACAAGCATGTTAGAGAGATACAAAAATAGTCCCAAACACAAATCAAATTAGAAGTGTTATTCACAAAGACAGTAAGGAGCCAAGCAGAGCTACTGCTCACTAACAATCCCCTGGGAGCAGGAGGAGCCCTGCAGTCTGCGCTCCAGTATACCGCTGTAAATCCAGCATTGCTTTCAGTCACAATATGTGGAGCAGAGTCTAGTTCAAGGAGTCCAGCTTTCTCCTAACAGAAAAGATCAATTAATTCCGTTCATATGCAGGAGAGTATAGCTATTGGCTCACAGATGTGACAGTGTCATTAACAAATCCATTGTATCAGCTGAAACTGGGACTAGGGAGCCCTGTTTTTTCACAGAGACAAACATACCTCTGTGCAGAGGAATGGCTTATTCCTGAAATACTATTTGTGGCCCATGTAGATTCTGTTATGATGGGACTGTCATGGCCCTGAGACCTCATAAATTGTTTTAGGGAACTTAGGGAAGTGATTGTGCCCCTGTACTCGGCACTGGTGAGGCTGCGCCTCGAATCCTGTGTTCAGTTTTGGGCCCCTCACTACAAGAAGGACATTGAGGTGCTGGAGCGTGTCCAGAGAAGGGCAACGAAGCTGGTGTGGGGTCTGCAGAACAAGTCTTCTGAGGAGCGGCTGAGGGAACTGGGGTTGTTCAGTCTGGAGAAGAGGAGGCTGAGGGGAGACCTCATCGCGCTCTACAACTACCTGAAAGGGGGTTGTGGCGAGGTAGGTGTTGGTCTCTTCTCCCAAGTAACTAGTGATAGTATGAGGGGAAATGGCCTCAAGTTGCACCGGGGAGGTTTATATTGGATATTAGGAAAAATTTCTTCACCGAGAGGGTGGTCAGGCATTGGAACAGGCTGCCCAGGGAGGTGGTGGAGTCACCATCTCTGGAAGCGTTCCAAAAACGTGTGGACATGGTTTAGTGGGCATGATGGTGTTGGGTTAACAGTTGGACTTGATGATCTTGAAGGTCTTATCCAACCTTAATGATTCTGTGATTCTGTTTCCATCTGATGGATCTCGGACAGCCCCATGAGGCTGGGTTTGACTCAGTGGGCTCTTCCTGGTGCAAATGAGAGCTACGCTTATGGCTGACATGGTACATGCGTATATCCTGCACACACAAAACTCCAGACCAGTTTTGTTACAGACTTCAGAGGGACATTAAAAAAAAAAAATAGCTGAAGTGGATTCTTTGTGCCCGATCTGGTGGCAATCCTGCACTACTCCCAGTGGCAGCAATAGCAGCCTCATTTATGAATTCATCTTCTGTTACGTCAGTTTGTCAAAATAACAGGAAACATTATTCTTTCCATAAATTTCTATTAGCCAAAGACTTTTAATGGTGGTATTTGCAGCTGTGTCCTGCTATATCTTGAGAGTATGTGATGCTACCAAGATCAGCAAGAAATGCTTTGGACTCTGGCACAAATCTGTTCCCCTGGCTTCTGCCTTCCTTTCCAGGCTTCAGTTAAAGCATCCTTTCATCTTTCCAGCCTCTGTGCAACCAATTGCAGTCATTTTCAGGAAGCATGAGGATCTTATCACTGATAGTCCTCACGTTTTAATGCATGTAGCTGTTTTTTCTTTGTTCCCAGCTCATAGTTGTTCTTCCTCCTGTCAGCTTTGGACTGTTACACATTGATCCCATGTGTTTGTGGCAGGCTCTGTTCCACTCCCTAACTTTGCCCAGTGTGAACTGTATAGCTGAGAGAAAATTCACAGTAAGTAAATCCTCCCAATATAGAAAATGGGAAAAGATAGTCGGGGAAAATGTGTCCCTATCATAACAAGGACAAGAGGAGTGAAGAAAGAGGACAGGCACTGGAGAAACACAGTAGACATACTGGGATGGCCCAAAGCAATTCTGCAAAGCACAAACTTTTTTTTTCCCCCTGTTCTGAGTCATGCACACTTGCCCTGAAAATAGAGTGGATACCCCAGTCACAATGGCTGCAACTTCCTGTGTAAGGTGCACAAACAAAATGGCATCTGTTAAATATGCAACAGATACAGAAATATGATATATATATATAGATACGTATATGATACAGAAAGGCACGTGGTTCTGCTCTATTGTGTTTCATTTTTGAAGTCCAGTGCCAGCCACGAGGGCTTCTCCCACATAAGCATGTCAGACTTGTCTGGCACTGTCTTGTTATCGAAAATGCTTTCTAGCAGCAAGTTAAATGTCAGCTGTCTTGAAGTTTGAGAAGAGATGTGACCTTAAGGTAGAGCAGCTAGCTCAGGGTTTGTACTTTTAAATTCTCTACTCTCAGTCTCTCCGCATTCCAGGTTTTCCAAGAAATATGAGATGTGAATGGAAATGTAGCTCAATCCCTCGATGACTGCATCCCAACTTTAGGTTTGGGTCTGTCTCAGCTTCAGTTGCTTGTTGCTGTCTTATACTAGTCTGGCTTAAGCTTATTGTCAGTCTGCAGCTGTCTAAATGATTTGGCAGCACCACTAGCACAATCTCTAAAGGCTCAGAGATTCATTCTAGAATTTACCTGTGACTGTTACAGGTTAACAAAGATATTAACCCACAGTGAAACCTGCAATAATGTCAGGCAGCTGTGTCATGTAAGATAAAGAAAGCAACCTGACTAGAATCAATTTCTACCCTACTTGTCCACTAACACCAATTGCTTGGGAGTCTTTTGCTCTGAATTGTATCCTGTTGATAATTCTCTGCCACTGAAATAATGTTCTTTTCTGCCTTTCTGTCTCTCTGTCTTGTTATGAAATCTTTAGGTGGGAATGGACCTGAATGACAAAATTTAGAGGCAGATCTTAATTCACCTCTAAATGTTCCCCAAAATCTGTAGGGAAGAAAAGGAGCGACTTGGTTTGGTTCTTTTTCTATTCTTTTTATACTACCTGGTGGCGGGGAGGTTCCTAATTTCTTTTCAGTCATTAAAAAAAAAAACAAAAAACAAAAAAAAAACACAAAACAAAAAAACCCCAAACATATTTATGGAAAACATCAGGAAGGCTATAGATTTCCACTATTACACCAGCAGTTGCCAGTGTCACATGTGGAGATCTTGTGGCACTGGCCATTTGCCTTGCTGCTGATTATTTTTTAACAGTCTTGAACATCTCTATCCCCATTTGAGCTTATGGAGATTCTCTTTAACTTTTGAAAAGCTCCTTTTTCTTCTTTCCCTTAATGTAACCTCATTTCACCCCTTTGCAGCCCCTTTCTTCTGTGAAACTTTTTACCTTGCTACATAGCATAGACCACTTTGTTAATCATCTAGCATTCCTGTGCACTTTGATTTAAACAGTCTTCTCCATGCCAGCATGAACTAATTATTGATCAAAGGCATTAAATGATGCTCCTGGGCATTCACTTTTTGTGAGCGTGGGCAGGATGAAGTTTCTAGGAGTTAACTCTTGTGATATTTAATATCCTGGAATACTCAGTCCTCTTACACTATGGTTCAGTAGATCTG